>NC_139668.1:6540898-6833398 GCF_951799395.1 Argentina silus
CCCCCCCCGCACCAAATTCTTCCTCTGTCCCCCCCATGTAGTCCGTTCGACGTGGAGGACCTGACCCTGTCTACGGGGAACATCAGCAAGGCCACGGCTCTCCAGAGACGAGTATCTGTCTACAGCCAGGGGACACCAGATACCCCCACCTTCCAGGACACCTCCTTCTTTGTAAGTCCCAGACACAGCCTCCTCTCTCTGGGGGAAGGGAGGGCAGGGGAGTGGGTCTCTGGAGTGGGTCTGGTTCCCATCACTGTCTAGAGTCAAGCACACTGTTGTGTACTCAGCACTAAGCACACTACCACCCCCTGCGTACTCAGGAGCATCCTGCCCTAACCCACTAACCCTCTGTGTCCTAGCGTATATCAACCCTGTCACATGGCTTTGAATGTGGAAGGCTTTCTATGTACCTGTGGCGTCAAGTGGAAGTGTCTGTTAGCAATGCTACTGCTAAGCCCGACTAACCCTAACCCTGCTTCACCCTTCCTGCCACCCACACCCCCCCACCCTCACCCTCTGACCCTGCCAACCTCCACCTCAAACACCCCCCACCCCCTCCACCTTCCTCCTCACCACCCCTTCCCTTCCCTAACTGCCACCACCCCCCCCCCTCTCACCCCACCCCACTCCCCTGACCCTGCCACCCTCCACCCTAAACACACCCCCCCCCCCCCCTTTCCCTCCTACTCCTCCCTCTCACCACCCTCCACCCCCCCCCCCGTATGCGTGGTGAAGAAGTGGCACCCCAGCCCCCCCGCCGCCGTGGCCCCCCGCCTCTCCTTCCTGCACGCGCTCAGAAACAGCCTCTTAGAGAGGCTGAGGCGGAGCCGCTCGTTTGGCGACCTGAGGTCCCTGCGGCCGCGGCCCAAGTCCAGCCTGGAGGTCTATGTGAGTGAGGTGTGCGACGCTCCTCCCCCCTCCCCCTCCCCCTCCCCTACCTGCCTGCCTCTGTCTGTGTACTGGCCTGTGGGGCCATCCGTCTGTACATGGTACTGTAGATGCTAAGTGGGATCCTTGGGATGACCCTACGACCGTCAACTTTAATGTCAACTTCAATGGGGTCAGGCCGTCCCAAGCATCCCACTTAGCATCATTGACTCTGTGTGTGCATGGAGTGACCTGTGACCTGTGTCGGTCTGGATAGGCCTCTGTATGTCAAATAGAGGCCGGTGGAGGAAGAAATCGGAGGACAATGTCATTGTCACGCACGGAACGGAATGAGGAACGGTCTCCTCGTTCTGTGCTTTACAATGTGCCCCGCCCTCTGATTTCTAACTCCACCGGCCTCCTCCTGCTGTGTGCGTGTGTGTGCGTGTGTGTGCGTGTGTGTGCGTGTGTGTGCGTGTGTGTGCGTGTGTGCGTGTGTGTGTGTGTGTGCGTGCGTGCGTGCGTGCGTGTGTGCGTGTGTGTGTCCATGTCTAGGACTGTGGCTTTAGAACATCTCACTCCAACTCCCAAATCATTTGGCCTCTGGGAATCCCACTGTTCTCCTGTTCTCTTGGCGGCCAACCGAGACACGGGCTGTAGATCCGTGTTGGTGGATGAGGTGTCTTAAAGTGTCCAGGTCCTGGACGGACAGACGGACGGAGGGACAGATGAAGCACTAGAACTACTAGAATGATGAAGGAGGGAGGAGAGGAGTTGAGTGTTGTGCTGTGATGCTGTGAGTCCACTCACGGAGGGCTCAGTCTGACTTTTCTCTCTCTCTCCCTCTCTCTCTTTGTCTCTCTCTCCCCCGCATACTCCCTGTCTCCCCCTCTCTCTCTCTCTCTCTCTCTGTCTCTCCCCTCTCTCTCTCTCCCCCTCTCCCTCTCTCTCTCCCCCTCCCTCTCTCTGTCTCTCCCTCCCCGGCACACTCCCTGTCCCCCCCCCCCCCTCTCTGTGTCTCTCTCTCTCCCCCCCCCCCCCCCCCCCCCCTCTCTCTCTCTCCAGTCCACGCTCCCTGACGACTGCTTTGAGAACGGTGGTTGTGGCGTGGCTGAGTGCAAACGCCTCTCCTTCACCTTCTCCGACACGGCCTCCGTCACCGGCCCCAGCCCGGCTCCCAGCCAATCAAACCCCGAGATCATGGTCACGCCCCCGGACGCCGACCACCGGCCCCCGATCCCCCCCGGCGAAGCCGCCGCCGCAGAGGAAGTGCGGGTACACTCGGACGTGGTGGAGGAGGAAGAGGAAGAGGAGGAGGAGGAGGAGGAGGAAGAGGAGAGCGGAGGGAGCGTGGGCGGTAGCGTGAGCGCCAGCCTGGCCAGCGAGGAGGCGGAGTCGGAGTGGGAAAGGACGGAGTCGCGGCGTCACGGGGGGTCGGCGGCGGCGTCGCTGTGCTCCGAGGGTCAGCTGTCGGCGGTCGCCCCGGAGGACGTGTTCCTGGACCACGCCGGGCCGGACGACCAATCGGAACTCAAACCTGTAGAGCTGGACACGGAGGAACCCGGCAGGTGTGTGTGTGTGTGTCTGTGTGTACTGTATAGACCTGTCTGTGTGTGTCTGTCTGTGTCTGTGTGTACTGTATAGACCTGTATACATGCTGTGTGTGTGTGTGTGTGTGTGTGTGTGTGTGTGTGTGCGCAAGCGCGTACCTGGGGAGGGGGGGGGTTGAAAGCACAGCAAAAGACGAATTGACCACTTTTTCTATTTCAGTCTGACCAGGCAGCTGGTGAGGAGGCTGACATCGGCCGAAATGCTGCCCGAGGCCGGAGCCCCGATCTGGGCCGTGGACGGCGGTGATGCCGGGGGCCCTGGAGCTCTGAGCTGGTCGGGTGAGGGTAGCAGGGCCTTCCTGGAGAGCAGTCTAGAGGAGGCCATTCAGACCCTCCTACTCAGGCTTGAGGGCCTATCACAACGCTGCCGTGAGCTGCAGGACCTCGAACAGGAAGTGATGCGTCTGGAGGACCTCCTCAAGGTGAGTTATGCCCCCCCCCCCCATCGCCCCGCTGTCTGCGTACTATGACCAATCCAAAACCGCCCAAAGCTAACGTGGTCTATCATGGGGTGAGTTGGCGATCTGGGGTTAGCTGATCTGTCATGCTTTGTCAATGGGAATATGCTAAGGTGTTAGCATGTGATGGTGTTTATGGAAACCGTTGATGAAACCGTTTCTTCTGAGGTTGTTTTCCTCTGTCAGTAACCTCCCTAGCAGGGTTAACCCCTTCAGATGACGGTCTACTCCCTCAGTAGCGCCCCCTAGCAGGGCAGCAGGTGTGTTACAGCCGGTGTGTTACAGCCGGTGTGTTACAGCCGGTGTGTTACAGCAGGTGTGTTACAGAGTGTGGTCTCTCCCTCAGTAGCACCCCCTAGCAGGGCAGCAGGTGTGTTACAGCAGGTGTGTTACAGAGTGTGGTCTATTCCCTCAGTAGCGCCCCCTAGCTGGGCAGCGGGTGTGTTACAGCAGGTGTGTTACAGAGTGTGGTCTACTCCCTCAGTAGCGCCCCCTAGCAGGGCAGCGGGTGTGTTACAGCAGGTGTGTTACGGAGTGTGGTCTCTCCCTCAGTGCCGCCTCCCAGGCCACAGGAGCAGGTCGTCCAGCCTCAGTCTGACGGTGGAGAGCGCTCTGGAGAGCTTCGACTTCCTCAACACCTCCGACTTCGACGACGAAGACACGGGGGACGACGTCACCGCCCACCCGCTCCCCCGCTCCGTGTTCTTGGACATGGAGGCGGAGAGGATGGGGTGAGTCGGCAGGGAGGGATGGCAGGGGAGAATAAGAACCCCCCCCCCCTAACTCTGCCCACCTGTCTGTCTCCCTCCCTGCCTGCCTGCTCTGGAAGGCCTCAGCACTGTCCACTAACCCCTTTCCTTTCTTCACAGTTCTCATGGGCCTGTTCTTCTGTGTGTGTGTGTGTGTGTGTGTGTGTGCGCGCGCGCACGCGCATTTGTCTGTTTACTTCCTTACTTAACCTTGGCTGTCTCTCTCTCCCCTCTTGTCCTTCTCCTCTTCCCTCTGTCACTCTCCCTCCCTCCCTCCCTCCCTCTCTCTCTCCCTCCCTCCTGTCTCAGTCCTGTAGCTGTGTCCCGTGGGGTCAGGTTAGCAGTCTCAGGTCCTGTGTGCCATGCTCAGACAGACAGGTGTAGGTCTTCTCTGGCTGCTGTTGAGAATGTGCTGTTGTGTGACTTTATTGTGTTGTTGTGTTGTGTGACTGTGTTGTGTTGTGTGACTGTGTTGTGTTGTGTGACAGTGTTGTGTTGTGTGACTGTGTTGTGTTGTTGTGTTGTGGCTGGATTGTGTGATTGTTGTCGCTGTACTCAGTGTTGAATGGAGAAGATGTGTCGGTGTTGTGTGTCTGGCCATCTCCCTCTCTTCCTCTGTCTCCCTCTGTTCAACCCCAACCCCCTTCCCTCTCCTCTCCTCTCCTCTCCTCTCCTCTCCTCTCCTCTCCTCTCCTCTCGCTCCCTCTGTCCATATCTATTGCCCACTTCCTCGCTAAACCATTTTGATAAATTCAATAATTGTAGTGCACTTGGACAATTCAATTAAAACGTTCCTCTGCGGGAGAAATCCAGGCTTGAATAACTAGCCGATGATTACATGGTCCTGACTCTACCCCGCTATATTTTGATGGAACAAATTACAACAAAATGACATTGTAACTGTAAAATTGGCTCCTCATATCATGCCGATTCACACATTGGTAATCTCACGGCTTCAATGATTGCTGTAAAGCTCTATGCTCCTCTGCTGCCCTCCGGTGGTGACTGTGTGTATCTGCTTGTCTGTGTGGTGGTAGGCCTGGAGGGCAACACCCAGAGGCCAGGGGCCACCTCAGTGAAGCCCTGACAGAGGACACCGGGGTGGGCAACAGCGTGGCCGGCAGCCCCCTGCCCCTCACCACGGGCAACGAGAACCTGGACGTGGCAATCGTCATCCACCTCCAGTACTGCAACCACCTCGTCCAGGTAAATCTACCCCGACACACCTACTGTATCTCCTAGCAAGTAGCAAGTCCTACCACCTCAGAAAGGTAAATACAAATACTCTACTGTACCTCTCCACCTGCAGTACGACAGTTCTACAACCACCCATACGTGTGTTTATAGCTTATAGTGCTTATAAGTGACTCTGAAACTCAAAATTAACAAAAATTAACAAACTGAAAACAGAATACAATACAATTCAGTTCAATACAATACAAAACTATACAATTTAATAGAATAGAATATACAGTATAATAGTCCTCGATTTGTCTTCTGCTTTATTGTCTTCTCAGCTCCTAGGCAACAGAAACACACATCACACATCCAAGACAAGCACTGACACTATTTGACAGCACCGTTTATAGACATGAGTTTATAAATATATGTGAGTGGGAATGGTTTGACAGCTCAGTTATCACCTAACCTTGACGGTCTGTAATCAAATTGTATTTATAGTGCACATTTCATACAGGGACGCAACACACTGCGCTTTACAGGAAAAACAAATAAAAACCAAGCTTCCTTCGTACAACATACTGTGTGTGTGTATGTCTGTCTGTCTGTCTGTCTGTGTGTGTCTCTGTGTGTGTCTCTGTGTGTGTCTCTGTGTGTGTCTCTGTGTGTGTGTGTGTGTGTGTGTGTGTGTGTGTGTGTGTGTGTATATATGTGTGTTGACTGTGACTACAATGGTAGTTGTGATTAACATTGCTAGTTGTGACTGGAACATTGGTAGTTGCCACAGGAGGGGCTAACTCTGTCCCTGTGTGTGTTGTTTCAGCTACTGTCCAGCGGGGGGAGCTCTTGTCTGCGTCGTGCCCAGCTCCAGAAGCTCTCAGCCCAGACTCAGCTCCTCGAGGACCTGGGAGAGATCAGCATGGAGAGGCTGGGCAGCGTCACCTCAGCAGCCGATGGTGGGCACTACCTCCCCCTCTCTCTCTCTCTCTCTCTACCTCTCTCTCTCTACCTCTATCTCTCTCTCTCTCTCTCTCTCTCTCTCTCTCTCTCTCTCTACCTCTCTCTCTCTCTATGTCTCCCTCGCCCTCTCTCCTCTCTGGGAACCCGGTGGGGGATTGGAAGTCTGCCACATTTCAACTTGTCTCTAATGAGATGACTAATGGTGTTGTTGGTTAGAGCCCTTACCCATCACTAGCCATTATGCTGAGTCAGACACCCCCCTAACTCTCCACTCAGAGCAGCTGAAACACATGGGAGTGGGGCTATAAATAACTGGGCAGGGTGGTTGCGGGGTTACTGGGTGGTTGGGGGGGTTACTGGGTGGTTGGGGGGGTTACTGGGTGGTTGGGGGGGTTACTGGGTGGTTGGGGGGGGTTACTGCGTGGTTGGGGGGTTACTGGGTGGTTGGGGGGGTTACTGGGGGGTTACTGGGTGGTTGGGGGGTTACTGGGGGGGTTACTGGGTGGTTGGGGGGTTACTGGGTGGTTGGGGGGGGGTTACTGCGTGGTTGGGGGGGTTACTGGGAGGTTACTGGGTGGTTGGGGGGGTTACTGGGTGGTTGGGGGGTTACTGGGTCGTAACTCGAATTTGTGTTGTGTGTGGGGGTGGGGTCGGGTGGAGGGGGGGGGGGGGGGGGGGGGTATTGGTTGTAACTGGGCTCTGGTGTGTGTACTGTAGAGGTTCCCGTGAACGATTTTGACCCTCTCTTCTCTTCTCTCTCTCTCTCTCTCTCTCCTGTCCTCCACCAGTTCTCCCGGGTCTGGCGGAGAGACCGGCTCTGTTGTCTCTGTGGTCCGAGTGCAGCGGTTCTGGAGGCCTGTTCCACACCACGCTGGACCGGGTGCTCAAACACATGCACCACAGCTTCACCTCCACGCTGCACAACACACACCCACACTCGGCTGACACAGGTGTGTGTGTGTGTGTGTGTGTGTCCTATCCCTATTGTGTTAGATGTATCCTGTGTATGTGAGTGGGTGAGCGATAACTCCATACTCTATATCTGCCAGCAACACTATATATAAACATCTCTCTCTCTCTCTCTCTCTCTCTCTCTCTCTCTCTCTCTCTCTGTCTCTCTCCTGCGTAGTCATCCGTGTGGTGGTGAGCGAGATGGTGGACAGGAGTGACCTGGCCCTGCCCCCTCCGTGCCCCCCTCCCTCGACCCTGTCCCAGGACGTCCTCACCGTGTTCCAGTTCCACAACTACGTCTCGGCCCACGCCGTGGTGGACATGGAGGAGCACCTGCTGCAGGTGGCCACAGAGGGTAAGAGACCGGGGCCGTCGACACCTCCTGGATAACCCGACTTCCTGGTCTTTTGTGTCAAAAACACATCTCCCTGAGACTATACAGTACCAGGAAGTAAATCGAAGCTTGCTAAGAGGGGGGGGCCGGGGGGGGGCCCTAACAATGGCGGGCTGAGTACAGTCGAGTAGAATTTCAGCTTTAAGTTGTAAGGTTACGGGTAAGAGTTGGACAGGCGCGTTCTGCTGATGGTATCTCTCATGAAATAGTCGTGGTGTTAGTTTGTAGTCCTGGAGCAACACGTTGCTGCTGAGATGGCAACGCCCACTGTGGCTACGCCTTGTGGGTTATTCTCGTCACTGTGAGCCTGAGGCGTTAGTGGGATATTTAGATCAAATCTCAGCGGGGGTCTAAACATTAACATACAGTATATCTATCTATATAACTATATATATAACTATATATATATATATATATATATATATAGTTATATATAGTTATATATTATATATATAGTTATATATTATATATATATATATATAACTATCAAAAATGATTTTGTTGTTTCTGCTGAGGTCTAACCTCCTCTCTCTCTCTCTCTCTCTCTCTCTCTCTCTCTCTCTGTGTGTGTGTGTGTGTGTGTGTGTGTCTCCCCCCCCCCCTCAGTGGTGTTTGCGGAGGGCCTGAGCAGTGGGGATTCGGAGCGTTGTGTGAAGGAGCTGGAGGAGGTGTGTGTTTCCAGCCTGTGTCCCAGACAGCCCACCCTCCGAGCCCTGGCCTCCCTCCTGACCTCCACCGACCCCCAGCTCAACAAGGCTGCAGCTGCCTTCCTCACCGCAGCAGCCTCTCACACACCCTTCCGGACCAAGGTTAGTACTGCTGACACACACACACACACACACACACACAGGCCAAACTTAGCCCCAAACACGGTTCATGGTTCATGAAACCTGTCATGATTACTGGACAGCTGTTTGAGTGGTAACTGAGTGTGTTAATTTGTGTGTGTGTGTGTGTGTGTGTGTGTGTCTACAGGCGGTGGATTGCTACACCCAGGCCTTGTCGGACACGGGGGTCCAGACTCAGAGGGCTGCGTGTGCTGCTCTCAGCTGCCTACAGGTCAGTGTGTACAACTGTTTGAATGAAACTGTCAGTCAAATACTGTACTTTATAGTTGTGATCCTGGTAAGATGATGGTAATAATAATAATAACAATATTATTAATAATATTATTAATGTGCCTCCATGTCTCTCCCAGACCATGGAGAGTATCAGGGCATTGGTGTCGCTGTGGGATTAATAATAATAATAATAATAATAATGTGTCTCCTAGGCGATGGAGAGCATCAGAGCCGTGGTGTCGCTGTGTGATTCTGCAGACGAGGAGCTTCGCCACGTTGCCATAGAAACCCTGCTTACATTCGGTGAGTAAGAGTATGACTAATTGATGCAATAATTTCAGGGATGAGAACATTGATATTCTGCTAAAGTGCTACTCTTCAGTGCTACGTTTCGCACACCCTTACAGACATAGGATGTCTCCTCAGAGCCCCTAAAAGCATCTTGAAACCCAGTTAAGCTGTTGTAGTGAAGTGTGGTGAGCAGGAGTTTGGAGTTTGAGTTGATTAAATTCTTGCTCACAGTCAACAGAGACAGAATTTTGCAGAATATCACAATTGCAATGAAAAACACAATAAGATGAGTCATTAAAGGAGGTAAAAAAAGAAAAGAATTAAAGGAGGTTTGTGTGTGTGTGTGTGTGTGTGTGTGTGTGTGTGTGTGTGTGTGTGTGTGTGTGTGTGTGTGTATCCTCTGGGGGGGGTGTGTGCAGGTGAGGAGGGGAGGCTGGCGTACGAGCAGCTGGACACAGTGCCCAGGGAGATGGTCCGACTGGGGACCAGGAGAGGGAACGCTGTCACCACTGCCTTCTGAGAGGGACTACAGTCACTAAGCAACCCTGCGTCATCACAACCACAGGCGGACATGGACACCCCCCCCCCCTCTCCCCACAACCCTAACCCCATTTCCCCCCCCCCCACCACTCCAACTCCGACCCCACCCCTACCACATCTGATCTCCGAGCCGTGCAGGTGTGGTGGACTGGTATCCAATCGGGGTTTCCCGTGAACCACAAAGACTGTGTCGTTGTTGTTGCTAGCCAGCCTGCTTAGCGAAACGCCCAGGCGTGTGTTGGCTAGCTAGCTATCTAGCGAGCGAGCTACTGTCACTCAAGTCTGCAGGTTTCAGGCAAGGTCACGCATGGGGCAAAGTGTGGTTCACCGGAACCTTCTTCGCTAAAGAGATGCGAGAGAGACTGGACATGAGGGCTCAGGAAGGGGTGGGGGTGGGGGGGGGTGGGGGGTGTACAGGGTGGGGGGAGAGGCGGGGTACGGTGGTGGCGGAGTTCGGGGGGGGGGGGGGTCCAACAGAATCCCAGGTGCCGACTTCTTCCCCAAGACTGGTGTTGTTTAACCCCTAACTGTTCACCCCCCCACCACTATTAAGCCATCTCTCACTGCACAGCATCTCCATCAAGACTATTATTCTTATTATTGTAATAATTACTATCACGGTTGTGTTTGACATTGTTATTATCCAGTATCACATTTATGTTCTTTATATTATAATTGCTATTAATTATTTGTTTCAGTGGGTGACGTTCGTTAGAGGAGGACGTTTTTTTTTTTTTTTTTTTTTTTTGCGCTTTTGAAATTTGCACTGTGGCAAGCCTGTATATATATAAGCACGTTATACTCGCACTGTGCAAGGTGGGACGTGTGGACCTGGAAAGAGATGGTGTTTTAGTGTTCTGGTATGTGACGTGATGTTTGAGTTTCAGGGATTGTACAGACGGTTGTACCGGAGCAGGATCTCCTGCAGTGGAAGCAGCGTTACCCTCCATGAATGGTTCACCCATAGACACAGAACACTATGCTGTAGCTTTGTGTTCTGTCTCTATGTGTACACCTCTGTTTAAATGTACTGCTACCCTTATCTTGGTACCAGGGTTGGGGTCTTAATTCCATTTCAAGTCAGCCAATTCAGGAAGTAAACTGAAATTCCACATTTCGTCTACGCTTTTTTCAATGAATTTAGAATTCGAATTTCTGTTTACTTCCTGAATTGTCTGAATTGAATTGAAATGGAATTGTCCCCAAACCTGCTTGGTACTAATGCAGGGCTATGATGAGTTAGGGTTAGGGTAAAACCAAAGCACTGCAAATGGCTTGTGTAGCTGTCTCCAAGCTGTCTCCAGGACATACACAGGACATTTGTAGAGCTTCAGCTGGTGTAACGGTAACGTGAGTGAGAATGCACTTTCTCCATAACTGTATTGAACAGCTCCAATACGCAGTCTAGCTGTGGGTCTGAGACTATAGTGTGTTCCGTTCCATCTTGCTTCTATGCCTTTTGTAAACTATACTACTGAGTCAAGTGCTTAGGCCATGACGACGACAACAACAACAACAACAACAACAACAAAATGTGTTTGTTTCTCCACTTAATTTATTTTTTATTTACATTTCACATTCATGTGGTTCTAATAATCTTTTGAATTTACTTATTTTGAGTAAGAGTGCAGATAATGTCTCACATGTAAATGTGTATATTTTACGTTCTATTTTTTGGTCATGTCTGGTATTTGGTGTAAAGATGATTAAAAAGGCCTCAAAGTTATTACCACAGTAATGATCATTCTGATGTAAACTTCAACTGGAATTTATTGTGCCCTTTTGAACCGTTTATATATTCAGTAAAACTGCTGATATTTTTCGAGAGGATAACTTGAACGGAATGCTAATATTATCATAGATTGCTTTGCCCCAAATGTCCTCACTAAATGGGACACTATATATTACAAATGTTATTTAATAACACAACATACTTTTAACCAAAGGAAAATCATTACATCTAAAATGATTATTTGATAAGAATTCACCCATCATCTCGAGGAATGTACTCTGAACATATCTCCAACTTTGCCACAATACCCTGACTCACCTGAGAAGCACAACAATATCAAAACAGTACATCACATTGGGTTCTGACTGCACACTGTCCAAAAGCCATAACGATACTAAAGTGTATTTAAGGCGATTTAGTATTTTTGTGAAATTATGTTTTAGTTTTATTTTGTATTATAAGCTGTAAAACGTGTGAGAGTTTGTTACTAAAACTGGAGGCGACTTTTAGTTTTTCTATGTCAAAGTTTGGCCTCGTGTTGGACTTGGTCTTTATTTTGAGTAACACAATGACCTGTTTATTTCTCCCATGATGTGAATAGCATTACAGTATTTTGGTATGATGATGACGACGACATTCGGTTCCAGAAGTCATCTAACATTTTCGTTTGTCTCCTTGAGGGA
The DNA here is from genome assembly GCF_951799395.1 of Argentina silus. Classification (NCBI taxonomy): domain Eukaryota; kingdom Metazoa; phylum Chordata; class Actinopteri; order Argentiniformes; family Argentinidae; genus Argentina; species Argentina silus. The sequence goes on from NC_139668.1 coordinate 6,552,374, forward strand.
GCTGCTTTCTTTGTACAAAACTTTATTGACCAGTGTTATGAGTTGATGTGTCGCTCTCTATTCAATTCCAAGTCGTCACCAGATTGCACATGTAGGAGAAATGAGCCTATATGTTAATGAATGAACACTTATTTGATATTGATCATATTCTTGAAAGCAGACGTTTTCTTTATGATGAATATAGAGATGGTCATGATTGGTGTTGAACTAAATGCACACTTTACGGTCATATAAGCTTCAGTACTTATCGCATAACATCATTTCCTCCTTTTGGTTTACAGTATTTCCTCCGCTCATTGAAAGTTGCAATAAAGTTTATTTTTGCATAATTAGGAAAACAAGTTGAGTGTTTGATGATGTTTTATTTATGAATAATGTAATAGTGCGTGTGTGAATGTGAATGTTTGAGGTTTGAAGCCAGTGATGTCCAAGATGGAGTTTATATAATATATGCCATTTAGCTGACGCTTTTATCCAAAGCGACTTACATTGCAGTGAGTGCAGACATTTCAGTATATATGGTCCCAGCAGGAATCAAACCCACAACCTAAGTGTTGTTAGCGCCATGCTCTACCAACTGAGCCACCGAGGACCATTTTCATTTAGAACAGGGTAGTAGTATAAAGCAAGTCTAATCTAAAGAGAAGGAATGTTCTAGAGAGAACCAAACACAAAGAGCAGTGGTGACAGATTGACAGGCGAGAGGTCTGAGTCTCTGGAATGTTGAGAGGGTGTGGGAAAATGTGCATGAAGCAACCTCTAGCCTTTCACCTCCTATTGTTGTTGGATAACTTCTTAGTTTACAGAGGAAGGATTACCGGCGGACCAGGATAAACAACCAATGGATTATTCTGCGGTGTAGTTTATGTGTGTGGTGGGAACAATGGATCCAAGACATTCTACCTGCTTTTAGAGTGTTGCTGCATCACACAATGTCTCAGAACTGGAATTTCACCTCCCACATTCCAAACCATTCAAACCAGACAGCTGTAGACCACCAAGTCTACAACTTTATTCAGAGAACTTACAGAGAAACTGCCCATGATGATCCAACGCCTGGCCTTGTTTTACAGTAACCACATCAAACATTACCTGTTCCCCCACGAAGAAGAGTCAGATGCAGGTTGTAAGAACCTTCATTATAAGAAGATTAAGCTAACTGGACAGGACATTCAGAACACAGCCCTGTGTCTGGACGTGAGAGTACAGGCTGTCCATCATGTAGGACTCCTGGCCTACACAGGTATTATGTGTTGTAGAATAAGAAGCTGGTGTGAAATAAGAGTGACCAAGTCTCTTGGGGAGGAAACCGACACTCACTGAATAATCCTCATTGTATTCCACTGTCATTTTAAGCAACAGAGCGTATCACAAAACAAGCCATATAACATTTGTAATGGTTTGTGTAGTCCATCCAACAGTTAACCTGCCTCACAAAACAACTATTGAGAGTAGTCAAAACATTGTTACCTATGGATACAATGACCCTCTTTTTCAGTTTCTCTTAAGGCCACAATGAAGCATTTATGTTGAGCTGTTTGCTTTACAGATGTTTTAAAAGGGGGGGGGGGGGGTTTCTTCATTCAGTTGGAAATGTTGAGCTATGTTTTGATAAGACAATTGGGAGCAATTAGTTGTGAGGCAAAGCACATGTGGCGTAATTATCTCGCTGATATAAATTATGTAAACAGTGTGTTCTTTCAAAGCCTCTTTCTAATAATATAAATAATGTATGGTTATTTGGGTCTCATTATACAGTACACTAATGAAGGCAATAGCTACAGCACAATGCATAGTCATGATTCTGTTTATACAATAGGCCTACAGCTAACTTGCATACTTAATGAACCGATGCTGAATAAACATATGGGACACTTCTGCTTTAAAGCACATTCCCAAGGCATCCAGATGTTTTATTGATGTTCTAGTTGTGTTCATACAGTAGTAATACCCTTTTAATGCATTTTAAATGTCATTGTGTTCATGTCATTTCCCAGGTGGCTATGCTAGCGCAACACGCGCTGCAGAGTACATGCCCACGATGGTCGACTTCCTGAAGTCTCCCAACCTATCAGATGACCAGAGGGTGAGTGTGCTGGAGGGTCTGACCGGGATCTGCTACGTCCACCTGACCAATCAGCAGCAGGTATACATTTCATCCATCACTTTAAGAGCTGATCTCAAAAGTCTATCCTCGAATCCTTGGCCCCTTCTCAATTGTTCGAAACGACATTCCTCGCGTCCTCTCCTCCGCATTGGAGGAGAATGTCTAAGGGGAGGAACCTAGATATTCTCTTCCAATGCGCTTTGATATAAGCGAGTGGAGGATGGAGCAGAGGATGTTGAGTTTCTGACAGTTGAGAAAGAGCTTGTGTCCTCACTTTGCAGACTTTCTCCTCCAATGAGTTTTGAGGTGGTAAGGAAAGAGGACACAAGGAGACAAGGAAAGACTTTTGAGATTTGGCTCATGTGTTTTCTATGGGACTCCCTTTGGCCAGTCTATGAAAAACACTACATTATCCTTATGAAGTCAGTTACCCATAAGTCCTGTTGATGGTAAGAATTAAGTGGTATTGACCAATATGGCAAGCATTAGCCTTTTCTCAATTGTTAGGAACACGACTCCTCGCATCCTCCCCTCCATCCTACTCTCATGTCCTACTGAAAACACATTGGAGGAGAAGATCTAGGTTCCTCCCTTAAATATTCCAAAATGTCTGAGGACGAAGTGAGTGGAGGACAGAGTCGTCGTGTTCCTAACTGGGTCTAAGTGACAGATTGCATATAGCATGAGTGATGTACACTACACACAAACCAATGTCACTACACAGGCTCGCTCCCTAGGCCTCTACACCACCATCCAGGACCTACTGGACCCAGCCAGCCCTCCATCTACCAGGTAGATAATGCTGCATTCAAGTACTCCTTTGGAAATGGGTAACTTGGACATTTCCCACTCGGCAGAGTTCCACCTCTCTGAGCCATTTCAGAATTAGCCAAAATGAAGCTCTATGCAAATAACACCTGCGATTTGTAACTCTGAAGCCCTAAGTGGGATCCTTGGGATTGCCTGACACTGTTAAACGTCTCCCCTCCCCACCAGGGTCAAACTCTGGAGCTGCTACCTGCTCAACATCCTATGCTTCAACAACATCCCAGCAATTCGTACCCTGGCTGGCTCAGAGAGCCTGAGGCGGAGCCTGGAGGCCCTGGAAGGACAGGATTGGTTCGGCTGGCCAAAGAACTATGCCCAGGAACTGCTATATATTCTAGGGTTCTGGACATCCAGTGTAGAAGATGGAGAGCCAGAACAACTCATGAACTCTTCAAAATCACATTAGTTTGCAGTCAGATAGGAGAACTAGTCAGTTGATGCATGTATAGGTACAGTTTGAACAATTAAAAGACAGCAACAGATTTGAAAAATATGGTGTTTATTTCAAAGTACAATCTTGAACAGTATGTACAAATGGTGCATTAAAACTGCACAATAATAGAATCCAAAAGTCTGTAAACATACACCAAACTATGCTTTTAAAAACTTAAGTTAAAAAAAAATTAAAATACAAATACATGTTCCTCTTTTCATATACGCATGGTAAAAGGTTGTGGTTGAAAGGAAAATATTCACTAAGGCACAAGTCTCCAATGCTTTAAGCAGAGAAAAAGCATAAAACAAATCAGTCCAAAACACACAGACGTCTCCCAAAGCGCAGCTTTGTCCGTGTGTTAGAGTTCTGCCAGTTTAGTAGTCATCGGTTCTCCTGGCTGGTCCTTCTTGGTATACCATTATAATAACGCAACTTTGTATATAAAGCGCTTTTCATTGTATAAAGAGTCTGAAAGTTCTAGTGAGCAGTCATCCATGAAAATGGTACTGAAGAGAAAGAGGTAGCAATGCTGGCGTGGATCAACAGCCTGAAATTAGACCAACTTGTGCTAGATCTCCAAGTACTTCTTCGCTCTGGTCAAGCGCTCAGAGATTCTTCTTGCAATGAAAAGCGCTTCATATATGATGAGTTATTATTATCCTCAATCTTCCTGCCCTGAGGGACACTCTTCCTGTTCTTGTGTGTCAACTTCCTCCTCAGCATTGCTGGTGTCTAGGTCATCATCTGAGTCTTCTAGCTCCTCTTCCTCACTTGGATCTTCATCCTCTTCATCTTCATTTTCATCTTCCACACCGAGGGCGATCTCTCGCAGGTCCTCTAGATTGTCTGGGCCCTTTCCAGTTAGTCTCTGAAACAACAAAAGAAGGTTTAAGAATCAATGCTACCTTTATAAAGGCGACCATTTACGTCTTTAACATAAGATGAATCGATCCCAAATTACAGACATTCAGGTCTCATTCACCCAGGCCTCACCTCTATCATATCAGCCATTTGTTGTACATGCTGAGCCAGTTCCTGCAGCTCCTCATTCTCACTCTTCAGTTGGGCGATCTGCTCGTCCTTGGCCTCGATGTCTTTATGCAACTGTTTAAACAAACCGGGACGGAAGGTGGTTTAATGTCAGACACCCCGTTATCAGCTTAAGTTACGGGCACAATGATAACCTCACTTATACCCCAAACAATGAGACATTTTGATAAGGTGACTTGGTATTACAGACTGCCAAGCCAGCCATCAGCTAAAGTGAACGGTGCAGAGATTAATCTCACTTACTGGATACACAAAACTACTCAAACAAGACAGACAACTTGATAAAAGGTGATTTCACAGACCCTGCAGCTATCAGCTAATGTCAATAATGCATATCTATTCTCAGTTCTATACTTAAACAAACGAACAAAAAGGAGCATTGAAGGACAGACCAATATATCGACCACAGATATGAGACTTCACTGATGCTTCAAGGCAGCACTGGTAGAGCCAGCTTGGGCAGTGCCAGAGATGATTGACTCATTTAGGACTGTAGGCGGCTAAATATTAGTCAGCAGTCTCAGTGATTAACTCACCTTCTCGTTCTCCTGGAGAACGTTGTACAGAGCTTTACGTCTCTCTTCAGCCACTTCTTTCCAGTAGGTGGAGGGAGGGGTTTCTGAAAGAGAAGGGTGGGGTTGGGTTCTTCAGTCAATTACTTGACAAACAGGGAGGACTTAGACATTCATAGCAAATTGGAGCACAATTTTTTTGTTATTTCTCCTTATTGTTTGACTTAATAGGGCTTCTGAAACAGAGGGGGGGGGTGAGGGCACACTTCAGAAGAGAATAGACCTATATCGCAGCTTTGATGAAAACGCCACCAAATAGCAACTTACCTTTGACCATGAGCTCATAGGCCTCCTGAGAGAGTCCTTCTGGTATATTCTCAGTCTCAGTCTGTGTAGATTTGACCACGACTTCAGCCTTCGCCCTCTTGGAGCCCTTCACCTGCTCAGGGTCCCACTGTTTCCTCTTAGGGGCAGCCCTCCCCATCTGAACACACGAGAACATCCAGGATTACTTTCCCACCTCCATACCAGGGGAGGCTGGTGGAGGTAGAAATCTGAGGACAGGGCTCATTGTAATGCATGGAATGGAATGACATCAGACATGCTTGATCTCATTCCATGCATTACAATGAGCCCATCCTCAGATTTTTTCCTCCACCAGCCTCTACTGCACCATACAGTCAGCTGTTGCAGACCTTCCATTAATAGAGATGGTTGCTCAGCTAAACCCAATGCAGAGAATCAGGGAAGAGGTGTTGTGTTACTGCATGTCAACAAACTTTGGGTCTCAAGGTACGCAGTTCTGCTGGTTTTCATTCTAATTACAGACTGGTTCAGATTTGGGACCAGGTAGGTGACATACCAGCAGTTCTGCGGACCTTGAGGCTCAGATTTGACCAACCATACACTACTTGTAGTACTTCAACATACATTTATGACTTTTCCAAGGTTCTTGTTAACAGCAGATGGCTGGAGGACTTGCAGGGGATTTTTCCTCATGGGTCCCATGCTTTGATTGGTTCCAGCAAAAAAGCTCTAAAAAAATAAAAAAAGAACAAAACATGATAAATTACTCATAGCATCTCCAGTTTCCTCTCCATTACAATACCCTATGAAAGGCAATAGAACTTTGATAGGAGCAGACTGGTGATAATGAGTAGGCAAAAACTGGATACAAGAGGTTTATTCCCTACAAAACAGGTATTCTCTCCCTCCCCCTAATGCTCCTAACAAAAGGAAGTGGTATCTTCCCACAAACACCCCTTGAAAAAAAAAACATTGCAGTGCAAACTGTGGGAAACAACCAGCAGACCTGACCTCAGAGCGCGCGCACACACACACCTGGGCTCTGTGCCATTCTCCCAGCCGTACTCTAGTTACAGGGATGGCAAATAAGTGAAGTGGTTGAGCGCCTCTGCTCTGCGTGTCTGACTGTGTTGCAGGCGTGGGAAAGGGGCAGGCCTGTCCTCAGGACCAGTGGGGGTGACTGCATCAGATTCCCACGGGCTGCGATTGGCTTTCTATCGGTTATTATCTCACCGCTGACATTCTTGTACAAATAATGACCGTGGGAAACTGGGCTCCAAAAGCTCATTATGGACAACTACAAGTTAGAGGTTAGTTAATGTTTGCACGCACTGAACAATACAGTGACAGCAACAGTTAGCAAGTTCCTGAACCTGCTTCAATGTTTAAGGGGTGTGGACATGGATAATAATTAATCGCATAGACCTGTCTCTCTTCAGGGGCTGTTAACCACTTGGGTCCCTAAAGTTAAATGGCCCTCAGTTAATTGTAATGCGACCTCTTCATCCATGATATATAGTTGACTATTAACTCTACAGTAGTCAAAACGGATGCATACACGATGTGGTAAAGACACACCAGTGTTAAAGGTGCAACAGCAGTACATCATGACATTGACAGGCTTGAGTAGTCAATAGCTGGATTAAGCCAATTGAGTGACTGTAGTGTTAAGACATTCATTATCCCATTCTAAACTTTTGACACTTGATTTTCCAAATTATTCAATTACTATGGGTTGGCTTAGTACAAATAAATTGAATTACAGGACTGGCAATTCAATCACAGGTATCCACAATGCAGGCAAAACACATGTTAAAGGCCCACCTCTACTTGCAGACATAATAGCAATGAGCATTGATTACTTTCTTATGATGACTGATGTGGATAGATGATTCACTTACTTAAACAAATGTATTTGTTGTAAGTCGCTTTGGATAAAGGCGTCTGCTAAATGCCATAAATGCAGTAGTTGTGTTTACCTGGATGTTCTCAGAGGACTTCTGCCCATGTTTCAATGTCCTGTTGGTACTCATTTTATTGCACAGGTCCTGGTGGGAAAACATGTAAAAAAAATGTTCATCGTAAAACAGGTATGTTTTACTGTAAGGCTACATTATGAAGATGACACGACACGTCTTGATATATGCTACAAATGGAACCCACTTCGCCACAATGTTACATTTTACGAGTGAACATCCAAGTAACGGACTGTTAGCCATCTGGCTACAGTCGAAGTAACAATAGGCTTTCATCCCGCGAGACGGGCACAGCTGGTGCTCTGGCCTGGGGGGGAAAAAGCCGCCAAAAAATCCAGTGCCTAGACACACAAGTCAGGTTTAATCAGGGATAGCTAGCTAAGGTAACCACGTGTTTCTGTCCCATTCCTGGATGAATCACATCAAGTCACTTGGACTAAAGTGGTATAGGCTTAAGTCGTATAATTGAAGAATGTCACAGCTTGACACTGATCATTTTCAGCAATCCAACAAAAGACCAACCCCGGACAGCCAGCGATCATCACTCAGCTACTAGCTAACGTGAGAAATGTGTCAAACTGCGTGTGTTGTCATTCCTAGTCAATTGTTACCTTTACGACCTTAAGGGGGTAAAACGAAACACTTAAAACCCCAGATAATAACGTTAGCAAATCGTAGTCCTTACCAGGTTTCTTTTTTTTTTTTTTTTTGCAGACAGAAACGTATACTCTTAATTGCCCACAGCCGCAGTTTGAATATCCTTCCTTTCTTTCTTCCTTCCTTCTCCGCAACTGGCGCCAGGAGTTTATATGCTGACCAGGGTCACGTGGTTGGGGCTGTTCTCACGAGGACGTTTGTTGTTTTTCTGTCTGACGCGTCTGACGTCGTATCTTTGTGGTCGTGTGTGACGCTGCTCCGCCATTTTGGGTTGCTGGTTCATCGACGGGCTCGACACGACAACTGCAGGCAGAGCACTTCCAAGAGACAGAACAAAAAAAAGACGTTTTCCAAAAAACATCGTTCAACATGGGTCCGCCAGAAGACAAACCACGCCGTGTGCCGTCTGAAAGAACGGAGGATTTCAGTTGGTTTGTCAATTTATCTTGACATGGCATGTAGGGTTGGTTGGTTGTGACGACGACTGAGGAAAAGAAGAAGCACGAAAAAAAAAAAAAAATAAGCGCAGATAATACCTCGGAACTTCAGCGCGTGAAAGAGAGCTATTGACCACCGTTTGTTGTTCTGTTATTGTTGGCGTTCGATTTCTAAGCGAGTGTGATCTCAACTGCGATGTCCGACATCATGTTTATAATAAAGGAAAATATCCTCTAAAATGCTGACGTGCAACAACAACAGTTAGCCAGTCAACCGTGCGAGTCTCCGGGACAAGCATACCCAAGCCATACTGTCTGAACTCGGCAGAAAATGTAAATCGAAGGATGACTGTCAGCTAGCTAGCTAACCGTACATAGGCCTCAATTACGCCAAGTAGCCAAAAGATAAGATGTAGCTAGCTAGTTGGTTCACTAACTAGTTAGTGTTTGAAGTGTATGCCTAGCCTAGCTAGCTAGCTCAAGTTAGCTAGCCAGCTAAAAATACGCGTCATCATGAGTATCGACAATGGCAGGAAAGGCCATGGGCCAGATGAATGGCAGTGAATCCCCGAGATGTCAAGCTACTCTGTAAACTTCAATGTTGTTACCCGGTGCCAACATCTCCAGGCATCTACATTTACTTGCCATGGTTGTCTGTACGCCCAATCACTCAGTAGCAAGTTCATAGCGAGGTCTCTACAGAGAAATAAACACAAACAATGTCAGTCATGGAAGAGGTTTTGAGAGGACACCAATAGAATTTTGTCTGCTTGCTAGTTTGTCTAGTCTTCTTTCACTAGCAAGGAAAATAGTGTCGGTATGGGTTTTGGTAATAGCAATCCTTTCTGTTGTTAATAACATTACTAAGAAAAAAAGTGCATCTAAAGTTAGTTTGCTCTTTCAGTTTTAACTCATTTGTGTCCCTATGCCAGTGACTCGTTGAATTTCAGTTCATTTGGCCTTTATTCGAATGTCATGCCTTTAGCAACATGACTTCTTGAGTAATTGATAGCAAATGTAGCCATATATTGACAAAGAGCCCCCCTCCTGCACATATCCCCTTCAAAAGAATCAAAATGACTTAGCTTGATTTTTGTTTTGTTTCCTCCTTCAGTTGGTAGTTATTGGGTACTTCAGAGAGCTAGTATAGAATCACTTGATTTCTTGTTTCTGTAAAGGGTAGCTAGCGACAACTCTCAAAAGTATATAGACAAAGCTTGAAAGTATAGTCAAAATATTCTGTAAAAGAGAAGACACTATCATCAAAATCTAACCATGGGGGACCCAACCTTGCGAAGAAACCAAACTAGGAATCGACTCCGTGCTCAGCTTCGGAAGAAAAGGGAATCTTTGGCTGACCAGTTCGACTTCAAGATCTACATAGCCTTTGTGTTCAAAGAGAAGGTACATTTGCATAATCTATCAACAAAGGTATTAAACGTTGGACAAACTAGGACAATTTAATTAAATAACATCATAACTCATGGTTTCAGCTCCTATTGAGTCATATGCCATGTGACAATAGAAAATCGCATTATTATGAATTATATATTTTTGTTGCTTTGGTGTGATTGTCTTGTTCACTAATTTAGTTTGCCTTGCCCCCTCTCCCCCCCCCCCCCCCCTTACAGAAAAAGAAGTCTGCACTTTTTGAGGTAGCTGAAGTGGTGCCAGTGATGACCAACAACTATGAAGAGAACATCCTTAAAGGTGTTCGGGATTCCAACTACTCCCTCGAGAGTTCTATAGAACTCCTGCAAAAAGATGTTGTGCAGCTGCACGCCCCACGATACCAGTCCATGCGCAGGGTAAGTCAAGAACCACACCCGCGTGAGTGAAACCACATGCAAAACAACGAGGTCGTTGAGAAACGTCCTCTTCACGTTTGAGTACATGTGTCTAAATGAATGCTATTACCTAGTTACTACAACATGTTATAGGCACCATTCACCGCCTTTGGCTAGACGATGAGTCTGTCTGTCTGTCTGTCTCAAGAGCAGTAAACTGACTTGCTGTTTAGTCATCATATGCTGTTTATTAGTCTTGCGTACAGGGAGTCAGGAGCTGTTTATTGATTGCAACGTGTCTCCTTTATGGCTTTGCAGGATGTCATAGGGTGCACACAGGAGATGGACTTCATCCTTTGGCCGCGCAACGATATAGAGAAGATTGTCTGCCTACTGTTCTCCAGATGGAAGGGAGCTGATGAGGAACCCTTCAGGCCTGTTCAGGTAAACACAGCTACCCTTGTTTTTTTTTTTTTTTTTTTTATTGGGATAGAGATAGTAGAGATTGACAGGAAGGATGGGTGAGAGAGAGGAGGGGTGGCATGCAGGATATGTCAATGGCCGGAATCGAACCAGGGACCATGTGATGATGTGGTATGCGCCTTAGTGTGCTACGCCACTGAACGCCCCCCCCCCCCCCCCCAAAAAAAAAAAAACCCAGCTACCCTTGTACTCAAATTCATTGTAGTATTTAGCTACAGATGCCCTTTACCCAAATATTCTCACATAAACATTTGTTGTATCAATTAGCAATTAGAGTATACTGTATCTGTCCATAGAAGTTGGCTGAAGCACATAGAAGTCTGGAGCCGAGTTCTGATGTCAGTGGCCGGGTTGGGAATTTGGGTTGCTTCTAATGTACGATGAACTGCCTTGCGTCACCACTGCCGTCTCTGAAGTGTGTGTTTCAATGGTAATCAGTTGACTGGTTTCCTCATCCGCAGGCCAAGTTTGAATTTCATCATGGAGACTACGAGAAGCAGTTCTTGCACGCTGCCGGTCGAAAGGACAAGGCTGGAATGGTTATGAACAACCCGACACAGTCTGTGTTCCTCTTCATGGATAAACAGCACTTACAGGTCAGTCAACACAGTCAAAGCTTCTGGGTTCTGGCTGTAGAAGCATTTAAGGGTGTTTTATCACCTGATCCTCTCAGCCATTGTCCGTCAATGTCTCTAAATGAACTCATACCCTTCTGAAGCAAACAGAGCTGTGAGACCTTCTTAGGAGGTGGTCTGAGTTCAGTTCAATTTAGGTCTGTGATGCAGTTTGCTTTTTTGGCCTCTGGCCTCTCCTGGCATGACCTTCTTGGCCGCTCCGGGCTTGCCGTACATGTGACGTGCTACTGGACGCTCACTCTGGCAAATAGTCAGCTTTCTGTTATGGATGGAATGGTTCATTTATAAAAAAGCCCTTTTCCCTGCACTGTTTTTCAACTATGTTTTGAATGTATTCTAATGTATTTGTCTCTCTCTCTCTCTCTCCCTGACAGACTCCTAAAACCAAGGCCACAGTTTTCAAGTTGTGCAGCCTCTGTCTGTACCTGCCCCAGGACCAGCTGACATGCTGGGGTGTGGGAGACATAGAGGACCACCTGCGCCCATACATGCCTGACTAAGGCCTCCCTCCACCGAGCCACAGAAGGGAAGATCTCTCCCCCTCTCCCTCCCTCTACCAAGCCACTGATCTCATCCACAACATTCTTCCACTGAATAGAATTGAACTTGTGCTTGGATCCTCTCCTCTTATTGTTTTTGTTAACCACTCGTTCTCTCCCCATCCTCCTGACCTGAAGCTAATTTAATCCATCTTTTTAGTTTTAGTTGTTGTTTTGTTTTTTTTCTCCAACTGAGCTTCCTACTCCGACCCTCCTCCTATACCAGGTTTGGATTGGTTTTCCTTTTTAATCCCCCATTCCCTTCCTAACCTCCATCCCTTCATTTGTTTGTTTATTTGAAACCTGCACGAACATTGATTTGAGTGGTTGGTTGTTCTCCTGGAGCTGCACTTTGTCAACGACACCAGTCACTGAAGGAACTCTTTATGTTGCAACAAAACAGGAACAAAAACCACACACAGGTCTTCATGGTGGTCCTCTGGTGGACTGTATTCTGTGTCCATGATGTCACAAAGGATTGTAAAAGCTTGTCTGTAATGTCAAATGGAGAGAGAGAGAAAGATACGTGGGGGGGGAGGTTCTAGAACAACTGTACAATCTTATAATGACAAAGGACAGGGGAGCTTTGGGTGTAAAACTCCTGTAAAAGCAAAGATAACAAGGTGAACAATAGTTGTCAAAAGTAAATCATTTGGTGTAGGTTATTTGCTTCTTTTGTTTTCCTTTTAAACTGCCTTAGTTTTTATTTGCTGGACATTTTTTATTTGGGGTGTCGTTGCTTTCCTCATGCCAGGCAGGCCTTTTGGTAAGATCTTGAGTATGAATGACTGATGGGATTGGGGGACAGTCTTGTGAAACGCACAGTTGCGGACACAGAAGTTGAGATATTGTTTGTTAGATGCTGAAGGTGTTTGTTACCATGTACGCCGTTCATGCACTATACACCGACGCTACTGAGATCTGATGTGTTTATGTTCTGTTTATTTTCCGGGTGTGGGTTGGTTTTTTCAGGGAGTTTGAATACTGAGGAACTAATGTTAAAAGCTAATGTAACCTAACAATGGGAAAAGTTGTTGAGAAAATTAATGGATCGCTAGATTTTTTATGTTCCTTAATTTGACACGACAAAATATCCTAAAGGAGAACTAATATTTGCAGTGCTTATCGATTTAAAATGGGTGTTTTGCAAGCTTGCTTTGCTGGGGAAAATAAGGCACAGATCAGTACATTTTGATTCTCCTCCTTGTTGATTCAACATGTTCAATTGAAAGGGTTAACGGCGGGCCATTTTTTCTGGGTTTATTTGTCATTTTGAAATGAATCTGTTAAATCAACATTGCTGAACATATCCCAATACAGTGCAAACTTTAAAAGCATTCTCCTGGTGTCCCTTTATTTGTTGTGTGTGCATGGAGTATTTACAGCTGAAATACAGGCACTGTATTACATCTTTGCATTATATATCCTAAATCCACTCCATAGATATGTTAATAAGAAGAATTGATTACAAAGTGCTTTTCATTATACTAGAATAATCTCAAAGTACATAAAATAAAATATAAATATTGTTAAAAAACTATAAGTGAAAACGAAAGCAGAACAAATATATACATTATAACAATATTATAAAAGTAAAGTTTAGGAGGAAGGGTAGGTCAGCCAATAAAGAAACAGACTTTAATCTGTATCTTAGTTTCCCAGACACAACCCAGACTAATCTCCACTTCCATTGGGGAATCTCTGTAGAGATAATTTAGTCCAGGATTTGGCTTCTGTTAAACCATAGCCCCATGGTGATTTATCTGGTGACACAACAGAGGAGACAATGAGTCTAGCTGCCAAGGTGTTTAGTGTGCCTTGTGCAATAACTTTCCCAATGAATTTGCATTTGCGAACTCCAGGGTCCTTGCTTCAGACAGGAGGACCCTTGGCAGTAATCAGCATGTCCTCGCCAGAACTTAGCACAGCATTCATGTTTGAGATTTTCCATGAAGAAAAGTTACTGTTTAATCTTTCAAACTGATTTACTGTTTGGTGTGCGATACAGTATGTACAAGGTACAGGACATAAAACCAAGGTTAAAGGGAGAGTAGTCAGACTGCATAGGTCTGTGGTCCTTTGTGGGTCAGTTGGTAGAGCATGGCGCTAACAACGCTAAGGTTACGGGTTTGATTCCTGTGACCATATATACAAAAAATGTAGCCACTCGCTATACTGTAAGTGCTAACTGGCATATATAGATCCCATCATTCAAACTCAACTGATTCCACCCAGTCCAGATGTTGTTTACATCTGGAAAACAGTGATATTCATGTCAACAGTCTCGGCGCCCCCGTTCGGTATCTTACATGAAGAGTTTGCAGTGATACGTACAAGAGTATAGACTAGGAGGTGTAGACGAGATTAAAATGTGAAATTGTCTGTTCTTTCATTTCAAAAACACTGATATTATAGTTGATTCTGTCTGATGGATCCAACAGCATCTTTCTGCAGGACATGCCAGCAGGATGATCTACTGCCAAGCTGGAAGCAGTGAAGTACTCTTCAACTGGACTCTCTTTTTGCATTCTACTAAATCTTCATTTCATCATCGTAAAATGACTTTGGTCGTCATGTGAGAACAAGCCATAGATACACAGGTTGAATCTCAAAAGTCTTTCCTTGATTCCTCACATCCTCTATCCTTACCTCCTTCTCAATGTTAATTGGAGGAGAAGGTCTGAGGTTCCTCCCCTTGGACATTCTCCTCTAATGCATTCTGAGAAGGAGGTGAGGAGAGAAGACATGAGGAATCAAGTAAAGACTTAAGATTTGGCCAGACTTTGGCCAACTATCCTCCACCTCTGCACCAAGTGTTCTATGGCAATACTATTTCAATTCACATACTAATAACATATAGGATAGATATATTCAGTCTCTTTGCTAAGAAGGCAGTGATCTCTGAATCTTTTGTGCCAAGTGCCAACATGGAACCCCTAAAAATTCCAATCTCAAACAGTATTCCAAACTGTTGTAATTAAGTCAATGTTGCCATCTAGTGGTGAGAGCAGGAACAGTAGACGACACAAATACAAAATTGATACACAAGACAGTGACTGTTGTATTGTAGTGGATATAATAACCTGATAATACCACTTTATTGTTGACAGACATGGAGGAGGGCACCAAACTAAATAGATGTAATAGTGCAGAACTTGTAAACTCGCACACATGTAATGTAGTGTCATCATGGCATTTCAGTTAGTTAGGAGTCGGCCCATTAACAAAATACAGCTCTCTCGCCCAACCTCAAAGAAACACCTCAACCAAAGTCCATATGTAACAGTCTGTCATCTCTTGTTGGTGAAAAGTTGCCGTTCTGAATGTGTAAATTGGCGATTATAAACAGGAAGTAAATAGAATATACATAATTGTTAATATAGTATACCATTAAATATAGCCTAAAAATAAGCGAGCTGTTATAATCCCCTCCATCCTTGACTCGTTTAGAAGCCAGTGTCTTGACCAGCCCAGTTCGGCGTCTGAAAAATAAACACAAATAGAAACAGCTTCTTAAAAACATGACATTGCCTCTAAGAACACACATAAGTCTACATAATAAATCATTGTACTCAATTGCCATACTCTAATACCCTAAAGGTACCCGACCCTAAAGGGAATAGAATAGGTTAAATTAACCAATAATACAAATTGGGTAATCAATCTTATTTAAAAAGGTGGTGTGGTACCTCGTTCCTGGTGCTGTGGGCCATCTTCTTCTCGATGTTCATGGCTAGCATCTGGCTGCGGAAGGACAGGCTCTTGGTCTTCTCAATCACCTGTTGGTACGGCGACACCGCGTTGTTGCCCATGACGACGTGACCCTGAGGTAAAGACACAACAGCAATAGCACTGCGGTCAGTGTGCTGTTTCATTACAAACCTGACACCTGGATAAAGAGCAACACATGTTGAATTCGATTCAATTGACATTTACGGCATTTAGCAGACGCCTTTATCCAAAGCGACTTACAATAAATACATTTGTTTGAGTAAGTGAATCATCTATCCATCAGTCATCATAAGAAAGTAATCAATGCTCACACCAGGGGCCATAGGCAGTCACAATGCTAGAAGAAGCATTTTTTTAATAATTTTTTTTTATTAACAAGAGAGAAACTTGTACAGGGAGGTAGTGGGGGTGAAGAGCACTTATATTTGATCCCCTTAGGGGCAATGAATGCTAACGCTAGATGAATGCTAACGCTCTGCATTGGATTACAATGAGTACTCGTGTAAAAAACTAAAATAGACTGGAAACAGAAGAGAATGAAGAGGCATGAGTCCATTTGCTGTTGACGTTTCCATTCTCTCTCTTTTTATTACAGGCAAAGGTGCTTGATTCCTACGGCACTTTAACTGAAACATACGTTCTCCCCCTGAAAGTAAAACTAACTCATATAAAAACTAAATAGGTATGGATATCCGAAATAAAAACAGGACCAAAAAAACACAACTAAACTGAAACTTAAACTGGAAATGAAATTGGAAAAATAGTACAGAATGGAAAAGACTATAAAACTACAATAACCTTGGACAAGGCTTTTACATTTATGGTGTGATTAAAATGGATAAATAATACTACATGTTCATGTGCTGACTCGATCATCTCACAGGGGGCTTACCAGTTTGGAGTCGATCTTGGCATCTAGTCTGGCGTTGCGGATGAGGTTGACAATCCACCTCTCTGCTTCCTCAGGAGTCATGTTGAGCTTGTCTGCCAGCATGCTGAGAGAAACAGAGAATGAGAGAGAGAGAGCGTGCGCGTGAGTGAGAGAGAGCATGAGAGAGAGCGAGAGAATGAGAGAGAGCAAGAGAGAGCGAGCGATTGAGAGAGAGAGAGAGCGAGAGAGAGAGAGCAAGAGAGAGAGAGAGAGCAAGAGAAAGAGAGAGAGCAAGAGAAAGAGAGAGATAGAGCGAGAGAGAGCGAGAGCGATTGAGAGAGAGAGCAAGAGAAAGAGAGAGATAGAGCGAGAGAGAGCGAGAGCGAGAGAGAGCAAGAGAGAGAGAGAGAGAGCAAGAGAGAGAGAGAGAGAGCAAGAGAGAGAGAGAGAGAGCAAGAGAAAGAGAGAGCGAGAGAGAGCGAGTGATTGAGAGAGAGAGAGAGAGATGTGTAGAGACACGGCAAGATGAGAAGCGCACATAAAAAAGCAAGCACTTCAAAACTCTGAAAGGCAGGAGAATAATCTACAATCTCTCAAACCCCCTACCAGATACTGATGCATTCATGAATACGACAGAAGGTCTCGAAGATGAAGAGGCGAGCGTTCTCGATGAAGTCCTCAAGACAGGCCACCAAGAAGAAATCATTGACCAGGACCTGCAAACAAACCACTGCAGCTCACTTACATTTGTTATATTATTGAATTTTTCCACTTACAATACACATCATACATAACTACCCCATTGCCCTGCCCTGCCCCCCCCCCCCCCCCCCCGCCCCCCCCACCCCAGTGGGTGAGCTACCCATTGCATTCACACACACACGCGGCTTAGAGTAAACCAAATGAGCTATCACTGGGTACTACTAGGACTTTAGGGGTTGCAATACAGTAATAGCAACATTAAGGATTAAGGAAGGGTTGAAAGCCTTTTTTTTTTTTTAAGGCATATCTGCAAAGTGGTCCCAACTCTCAAACTAGAAAATGGCAGTCAAAGGTTTCTTAAGTATAGCAAGCGAGCCCCAAATCTGACAGCTGTTACACTTTCGGAAAGCCAATCTAAATCAAAGTGTGAAAACCAGTAAGTCAGTGCAGACATGGATTTGCTTGAGATGAATGGCTGCTTAAGTTAAACGCTACACCCGGGGGGGGGGGGGATCAGAACAGGGGGGGGGATCAGAACAGCGCTGTGGCTATGGGTGCCAACCGTCACCGCTCCCACCCCACCGATGCATAATGTCATCGCATAGGAAGGTATTATTTACCATGGCAACTCATGGGACGGTACATCAACATATAAAAAAAACCACCTCTTGCAGAGGTTCTTACCGCTTCACACTCTCTCAGCTTCTTCTGGGCGCTGTCGAAGTCAAAGTTGACATAGAGGCACTCCACAAACTCTGTGATAGGGTCCTTGTACGTGTACGACTCCTGGGGTCGAAGTAAGAGAAAAGGCTATGTTATTTCGTTCATTTTTACATTTACATTTATGGCATTAAGCAGACGCCTTTATCCAAAGCGACTTACAACAATACATTTGTTTAAGTAAGTGAATAATCTATCCAACAGTCATCATAAGACAAAGTAATCAATGCTGACACCAGGGGCCATAGGCAGTCGTAATGCCAGTAGGCTATTGTTTTTAGTAGCAGGAGAGAACTTGTACAGGGGGGGTAGCGGTGGTGAAGAGGTCTCTAGGGTTGGGGTTAGGGTTAGTATAGGGGGGGTAGTGAGGGTGAAGCGGTCTTTAGGAGGGAACCCTGAAGCCCTCTTGCCTCATCTCATCTAGTCCTTTAAGTGGGTGATCATTTCCTTAACATCAATCATTGTGATGTAGAAATTATATAGGAAATCGGAATTGTATGGTACAGTGATGCTCAATCCCATTCCTGGAGAGCTGCAGTAGGTCCGGGTTTTTGTTCCAGCCTAGCGCCATCACACCTGATTGAACTCATCGACTAATCTTCAAAACCTTGATGAGCTGAATCAGGTGCGTCACTGCTGAGCTGGGACAAAAGCCCACAGCCCTGTGGCTCTCCAGAACCAGGACTGAGGATCACTGGGACAGAAGGATTGACCAGGATGTCCAGGAGTTGTGCCATCCCCTTACCTGTTGAATGACCTTCACCAAGTCCTTGAGGACTTGCCTGCGTTTGCGCACGTCTTTGTTGGTGATGACGGCGGTGGTGAGGTAGCGCAGCATGTGAGGGCACATCGTCTGGATGGCGTTCAGGTACCTGACAGAGAAACAGACGTATTGACATGGGTTGCCATCACAACGTCCTTTACGACACACACAATCTATCAAAGAAAGAGAAGAGAAGAGGAGAGAAGAGAACCCCCCCCCATCCCTTCCCCATTGACACAGCAAGGCTGTGGTGATGATAGGAATCAGAGGAACTAGTCGATATGTCTACAGGGAACATTTCAGTTAGCTTGTCTGTCACAGTGGCAGTGACAGTGGAGGTGTGATGGACCACTGCTGTGGCTTTGCCACTCACTGTGGCTGGTAGAGGAAGAGCTCGATGATGTTGTCTCTGCCTTTGGGGTGGTTGAAGAACACAAAGAGGGACCAGTGGATGAGCCACGTTCTCTGCTGGAGAGACTGCAATGGGGAGCTCACTGACTGGGGAGGAGAGAGGATATGGAGGGGGGGCAGTTTTTTTTTTTGTTTGGCAGCAATAAGCTTCCATATAGAACGGTTATGACTGTCGTCCATAATCCGTCGGTTACATGGTTATAATATAACTGTGCCAGTCCCACCAGGCACAACTCAACGAAAAGAATATAGAGTGTTCTGTAGACATTCCGTGATGAGGCGGGGGTTCTTACATTGTTATCAATGGTCTCTCTCAGTCGTGTGAGGTCTTCCATGGCCGCCTCCCAGTTCTGCATCAGGATCTCTGAGGCCAGCTTCCCCCACAGCGAGCTCAGGGCGTTCCTATCTGTGGAGGGGACCTGGGACAGACAATAGTAAACACATTAGGTCTCCATCAACAGGGAGCCATGCCAGTGTCGTTTTGCACGTTGATTATCTTTTGAAAACACAAGGGCTTCAGATGGCAAGCCAAATTCCTGGAAAAGTTGGTAGAGCATGGCGCTAACAACGCTTCGGTTGTGGGTTTGATTCCTGCTGGGACCATATGTACTGAAATGTATGCACTCACTGCAATGTAAGTCGCTTTGGATAAAAGCGTCAGCTAAATGGTATATATGTGTGTTACATTTAAAAGCATGTGATGTTGAATCCAAGCAATGGGTAGTGACAACTGACAGGCATGCTTTTATGTGGTGATTTTTGCAAGTAAGCAGTGTTGCATGGAGTTGTTTTTTTTAATTAATTTTTTTATAGTTTCATATATGTCTGTAGTTCTTACCAGCACGCGGAAGAAGTAGAGGTACTCTGCAGCCCCGGAGTAGTTTCCACACTCGTACTGAAACTTGGCGTACCTGTAGAGGGTATCCAGGTACTCCTGACGAAACTACAGGAAATGTCAAACTTTAATGACATTTTAAGCACATTTTAAGTCGTATTCAACACAAGACAATGGTTTGAAAAAGACCAAACTAAACAGTGACCATAAGCCAATCGACCTATAGACAACCAATACTTCTTGATATGAATATCGCAAGACGACTTACGCTGTGTTTCTCCGACAGATAGTCAAAAAGCATTCTCCCGTCTCTGAAAAGCATGACGCATGAAAAACAACGCACGATCAGGTGATGAGTCATCCAAATCCCATGCAAGTCCAACTAGCCTTTCCATATACATAACAAAGAAGTCCGAATATCAACTCAATTGAATGCCAGGGTCACAAAACAACAAGCAAGTGGACGCATTGCTGCTGAGAGCACTTGAGGGCATTCGGTCCCTGGCTCGACACGTGAGGCTCACCTAGTAGACTGCATCTGGCGAGTCGTCTCTGGGTCCTCAAACATCTTAACGATGGGCTCCGTCTCCCCCTGCAGCTGCTTGAGCTGAGCCACAACTGTAGTTCTCTTCTCTCTCAAAGCTGCAAGAGGATTTTAGTCGTCGTAATTACAGCGTGCGCTTTGCTTTTATCTTAAAACGTAGTCCTGGAGTAAATCACACTTTGAATGGATAACACCCATGCTTTGGTCAAAAACAATAGAGCCCTTTGAATGGAGTGAATGTATTTAGAAAAAACAAAATGTCAGGCAGGACTACATGCAGGCAAACAAAATGTTGTGTGTGTGTGTGTGTGTGTGGGGGGGGGGGGGGGGGGGGGGGGGGGGGGATGACATTCACTTACTATGTGGGATTTCCTTGTCAGGATACAGGTTTTTGTACACATCCATAGCGAAATCCACCATGTTGGTCTCACTGAGGAGATCCAGCTTTCCTTGAAGGAGTTCCTTCTCATTGTAGATCTGTGGCAGGTGGATGGGGGGAGGACGGTCAGTACCTTACCTACCTGGTAACTAACAGGCCTATTCCTAACGTGCCTTCTGTGTAGAGTAGTCCAGTAACGGGACGCTGACTGCTGCTATGAGAGAGACAGCTAACTGGAATTTCATTCATGAAATTAAGTGACGCCAGTCTGTGTGTTGGTGAAGATGCCTCTACATGATGTCTCTGTCTGACAAGTCTACAGGCTTTTGTCTCTGACATGTCAGATATACAAAATCCACCCAGATAGCTAGAATTGACCATGTGGGATTGGTCAAGCACAAGCAAACAGCACGCAAGAGTGCGACAGAGAGACCGAACCACCTTGTTTAAACTAGATGTCAGTCCAGGGAACAGCTAGCTAGCATAGCTAGTTAGCATAGCATACCAAAATCTCTAGGATGAAACTATATTTGGGCAGTACTTGATGTTGGTGGCATCTGCGAAGTTATCGCAAATGTTAAGAGCCTTTCAGAATATACTTACTTCCTTCACGGAGAGAAATTCCAACAAAGGAAAAACCAAATGCCGATCCAAGAAATGTGCGATTTTGGTCGTTAAGTCGTAGTCCGCCATGGTGGCAGCTAGCTGTCAAAAATAACTTTATCAACAACAGCACCACTGACAGGCCCGTGTGGTGAAAATTAGGTATTGACAATAAAAGCCACAGTCTGTAAGATTTTAGGCCGACTTTCAAGTGATGAAATACCCATGGGCGTAGGTTTCACTGGAGATCCATTAGACCCATCAGAATGAAACAAGAAAAAATCTCAGCAATCCAGGATGTCCTACTTTTTAGAGACCTTCAGAGGACATTCTCAGGACATAAGGTTTCCATCCTTAATAGTTAGGATTTAAAAACATAACTAATTGCTTCCCTCATCTATCAATTAATGTATTCTTTTGTGAGATAATACTCAATTACATTGAATATTCCAAATTACATTTTTAATTAAATACCACCTTATTGATATTTGGCTTACCTCTGGTCTAGTGCTATCTAATACCAATGGTAGTGTAATATACTGTATATAGAACTATCAATGTCATTTTCATCTCTCATGAAGGACAATTTTTGCATTGTTTTAGCTGTCCCTTAAATTACATACTAGGAGTGCCATGAGTCTTATTAAATTGCAAAATAAAAAATGTAGGAAATGCAAAAAAGATGAAATTCAAATCATGTTTTTTTTAAAAAGGAGTACTGCTACTATAATAGAATGCCATTCCTTGTATTGAACAGTATAACCTACAGTATGCCATCAAAATCAAGAGGTATTTGCATTTGAAAAGTCAGTGGCTTGAAAGAATACACTCTTACCACATCAGTAACCTACATATCCATAAGGTTTAAAATAATGTGGGAAAGCAAGGTGAAATTCAGATACAACACAACACGGCATTTTCTGTGTTCCAAAGCCAACTAAAATATCTCCCAAAAGGGTTGAATCAGAGAGTGAGCAAATAAAACCTCCCTGGAGTGAGTATACACAGCCTCTCATGGTCCAATGAGCTCTTGGTAATTTGGCCCACAACCATCCAGATTAGTGACTCATCAAAGAAGAGACATTTACATAAATGTGAGGCATACTTAATTGAGGGGTTCAATCAGAACTACCTTGATGATATTGTTGACCTTTCTTTCTTAGCATGACTCATCAAAGAAGATACATTTATCTGAGGCATACTTAATTGAGAAATGCAATCAGAAGAACTACCTTAATGATATTCTGATTTCTGGATCACTTTTATTTAATGTGTAGGCCAATCACAATGTCTATACATTGATTAAACATTTTAATGTTTCCTATTGAAAAATCATGACAAATATTTTCTTTCTTTTTTTTAAGGAGATACTCAATTCTGCTACTCAATAACACAAATGCACAGACAGAGAAATTAAAATGCAGTGCAGAATAGTATTGTAACATTCGAAAATGCCAAAGTGTATCACTGTTATTCATTTGATAACGTTTTTTTATATATATTTGGATGTGCATTGCTCCAGGGCGGGATGGGAACAAAGATAGAGTAGAGTTTGTTATTGTCTCAAAATAACTCTGCACAATTCAGCTGATTATTCCAATATACTTGACAGATATCATGTCGGATCGAAACAAATTCTTACACTATGTGCAGGAGAGAAAGAATTTGTGTGGGCGTAGTATGGTACAGTTTGTTTTTTTCAATTACTCTGCCAGAGGAAAGACGCACATGAGAGGGAAGAAGAGAGGGATGAGATCATATGTATTACAAGGGAGGGAAAGACATGACTGAATAAGGTCTGTGGAGTTCCTCATCCTCATTAGTTTTGTCTGTTTCCATTGCAGTTACAGGAAACAATACCTAACCTGGTTTCTTAAACAGGCATATTTTCACCAGACTGTCTGTTCATATGGTCTTAGAGCTAGGTGACAGGTGGCACCATTCCCCCAAAGCTGTGGGAAGGGAGTGTAAACTAGAGCACCATTTTCTTTTTAACTTCTGTCTGCAGCTCCTCCTCCAAACTGTTACAAAAAAAAAAAGCTACCTAGAAAGGGTTCTTTGGCTATCCCTGAGGGAGAACCCTTTTGTGTTCCACATAGAACCCTTTCCACAGAAGGTTCTAAATGGAACTCAAATGGATTCTACATGGAACCTATAAAGGTTCTTTAAAGGGTTCTCCCACAGGGGCAGCCGTAGAACCCTTTTAGAACCCTTTTTTCTCAGAGTGTGGCTCTTATGAAAAATACAACAGCAATTATTCAGGCACCACACTTCATAACTCAGCACCCCCATTTCTGCCTTATCCTAACATTAACACCAATCATAGTAATGGTGATAGATAGTAAATGAAGTCTTCCAGATCCAGGTGAATACTTACTGTGCTACTGTATTCCAGCAAAACTAGCCCCATACCTTCTAGCCTATCTAGAAGATACTTACTTATTCACTTACATAGATCTACTTACGTTTACTTAGGCCTGTTACTCCTCAGGGAGCATATACTAATGTAGGAAAACATTCAACCACTGTATATACAGTGCCTTTGGAAAGTATTCAGACCCCTTCACCTTTTCCACATTTTGTTGTGTTATAGACTCAATTTAAAATGGATTAAATTAAAAGAATTTGCCATCAATCCACACACAATACCCCAGAATGACAAAGCGAAAACAGGTTTTTAGATACCTAAGTATTCAGACCCTTTGCAATGACACTAGCTAAATAGCTAAAATGCAAAAATGTCATCAACAAATCACTTAATAAGTTGAATTGAGTCCATCTTAATGCAAGGATAATAGTTCATGTAATTTTGGAATTACTATCTTTGTTTTTATAGGGTCTCTGATTTGCATAGGAATCAATTACACACTGTGTGGATCAGGTTGTCATTACAAACTGAGCAAATAGAGAGGAACAAAACTGCTCAGGAATGCGACCCTGAGACCTGGGGAGACGTACAAAAATCTACAAAGTTGAATGGTGGAGAGGAAAAAGCACAGTCAATGGGACAACATCATCTCAGTCACTCTACAAAATTGGTGTATAACCAAGTGGCCAAAAAGAATCCCTTAATGGAAAATAATCTATCTCATATCCATAATTGTGTTTGCAACAATGAATTCAAGTGATACAGCAAAGAAAGTGGCTGGAAATGTGTTTATTTGTTTTTTACTACAAAGCATTAAGTCTGCTGCAAATCCAGCCACGCAATGCATTTTCCGCACCATCTCTCGTGTGAAGAATAGTGGTAGCTGCATTAAGTTATGGGTATGTTTGTCACCGGCAGGGACTGGGGAGTTTGTCAGGATCAAGAGGAAATTATGAAATTTGCTGAGTTGGCAATGACCTCCTAATCTACACAGTGTGTAGTTGATTCCTATGCAAATCAGAGACCTTATAAAAACAAAGATAGTCATTCCAAAGTTACATGAACTATTCTCCTTGCATTAAGATGGACTCAATTCAACTTATTGAGTGATTTGTTGATGACATTTTTGCATTTTAGCTCATTTTAAAAGTGTCATAGCAAAGGGTCTGAATACGTATGTACATGAGGTATTTCTGTATTTCAATTTTAGTAAATTTACAGAAATTTCAGAAAACGTGTTTTCGCTTTGTCATTCTGGGGTATTATGTGTGGATTGATGGCAAATTCTTTTAATTTAATCCATTTTAAATTGAGTCTATAACACAACAAAATGTGGAAAAAGTGAAGGGGTCTGAATACTTTCCGAAGGCACTGTAACTTATGTACCACCCCTCAGATGGAGCTAAAGAGCTATAGACTAACCAGCGCAGACTAATACCAATCAATGTTCATGAAAGAAAACTAAGTGCTTGATACATAGAGCTCACTTGATCGATTTGTTCCAAATAAAGGGTGTGACAGCTTGTAAGCCCTCCATGACTCTTCGGTGACTGACTTATAGTGTTTCTGTGACTAAAATATGCTCTGTAATGCCACATTGAGCTGGCAGGGGATGGAGCCCTACCCTCCTGGGGATTCAGCTCCGGTCTGCTGGACAACCTAAATGGAATCAATATTCAGTGGAAACTTTTTATGTCCCTGCCTAGGTATCGGCATGACTGTGGAAACCTCGCATGGGGGAATAGATTGCAGCATAAATCAAGGGCAAGGTAAGCAAAGCTGTCCCACTATAAGATTAATTATACCCCCTCTTCACTGCTAAATGATGCATTTCCCAGAATTATGGAGTATGGGGCTATATGATTCCTCTATGAGATAAATGCTTGCACATGCTCTCTGCTCAGGCCTGAGTCCCACCTCGATTGCTCGGCATTTTCTGAGTGTATACGAGAATGAGTAATCGGCACCGTGACAGATTAAAGTAGGTCTTGAGATTTAAAGCGAGAAACGGGAATGGCCTGGCATCAGGTTGACGTACTATATATTCAAGACATTACACATAAAAATGTTTCCCTTTTGATAATAAGCAGTGTAGCCTACCATCTAAAGGTAATGCAGGTTGAATCAATTATTCAAGTAATTTTGTGCTGGAGGAGCTCTAGTAATTACATTTGCTCCCAAGCAGGAGGATGCCAGCAGAGAGAAGAGGGTTCTCTCTCTCTCTCTCTCTCTCTCTCTCTCTCTCTCTCTCTCTCTCTCTCTCTCTCTCTCTCTCTCTCTCTCTGGGGTTATACTGTATGAGAGAGAGAGAGAGAGAGTGTGTTGCACAGCTTGCTCACTGCTCAGCAGCACCTGCAGTATTATCTCTTTGTGTACGGTTCAAAGCCACTTCATTCCATGAAACATATACTGAAAGCATGAAAGCCCTGTTGACTGACTCAACACACACACACACACACACACACACACACACACACACACACACACACACACACACACAGACAGACACAGACACTGCATGTTTACCATCACAGATAAATCACATCTTTAACTCCCTTACAAGCAAACCCTTACTGAGACTCACTGTGTTTCCTCCTTAGCAACAGGCTGACTCTGTTTCTATGGTTATGGTGGCCTCTCTGTACTTCACTCAAGACAGCGATGGCACAAAGGGACAAGAATATGTGGGTGACGTTACCTCAACAACAGATGACACAGCTATGAGCTAATCACCACAGAGCGACAATGACACCAAACAGCCAAACGTGACTCTGGAGAGAACAAAGGCTGTTTACAACTTCAGAGGGTTGATTGTGAACTCGTTTGTGAAGATGTCAGTCAATATCAGTCACTGAAGATAATTCAAACGGAACAACTCTGACACACTGTATAATCACGAAGGATAAACGACACAGAATGAGAAATGTGGAAAGCAGTTTCATGTGGATGTTTTTTAATCCCTTTACTTTGATTGAATATGGTGTGGCTGGTCATTATAGCAGGTGTCTTCTTTCCCTGCTCTCCTTTTTCAGCTAAAGATCTCCATTGTCACTTCTTCCTTGGTCTTCAGAGCTATAGCTGAGTCTTCCTGCCGTTGCTATGCAACAAACTCTGAGTAACGAGAATCATTATCGAATAAGCTATTAACTAAAGGCTATGAATCCTAAAAAGGTATTTAAACCTGCAGCCATGACCTTAAGCAAAAAACACATCAAACTATTCAAAACAATCCTCCTCACACTTTCCTGCTAACATGAGAATACAGAGTCAGATATATCAACCCTGTCACCTGTGAAGCTCATCAATCAAAGGCGAGAGATACAGAATCACACTGATTGCGGTTGTGACAGCTGATGATTATTGGGTGCCACGCCCAGTGTGATATATTACCACTGCATGTATCTCCACTTCCTGGTCTCTAGGGTCCACAGCCTGCCACACCCAGGCTCTTGACCCCATGTGACCCCCACAGCAATCCAATTCCATTTCCTGCTGCCAGCTGCCCTGACTGATTACTCTGAGTGACTCCATTCATGCAGGGGGGGCTGGAGTGTGTGTGTGTGTGTGTGTGTGTGTGTGTGTGTGTGTGTGTATATATATGTGTGTGTGTGTGTGTGTGTGTGTGTGTGTGTGTGTGTGTGTGTGTGTGTGTGTGTGTGTGTGGGTGTGGGTGTGTAAAGGGAGGCTGGGACCTAGAGAGTCCCTTAAGCAAAACACAGTCACCAATTAAACTGCCGTAGTACCCAGCCCCCACTCAAGAGATGACTAATTCTGCTTAAGCCTTCTCAGCTTTGCTTCAGCCCCCACCCCCACCCCTCTGACAAACAATAGTCAACACTCAATATATCTTTACTCTCTCTCTCACACACACACACACACACACACACACACACACAGACACACACACACACACACACACACACTAAGATCACCTTTCCTCCTGTTGTTTCATTATTCCTGAATACTCTGAGTACACTAAATGGAGTCCACCTAACGTTTAGTTAGTATACAGTCTGACAAACGCACGCATTCAATTAGAGCTGCAAGGTAACACAATAGCGCATCCTGCCTGGTTAGTACTTGCATGTCTGGTGAAATTGCAACCCCCGGGTACAGGATAAGGTGATCCTGCAGACTGTAAGCACTTCCATTTACAGAAGCTGCACTGCACAGCATTCTCCACCCCATAAGCAGGGGGATACAATTGTTCGTTCACAGCACCTTGACCGTGAAAACGGGCATCCTCGGATTCTATGTCAAAATCATAGTGAAAAAAAAACAACATGTTTTGAAGAGGAGAGAGTTGTGCATGACTTATGATCTGGAGAGCGGATTCGGTTCGTTTCCAATGGGCAATTAAGTAACAGCAATTCCCAGAGGAGTGCTATTCCCCAGTGTGTGTGTGTGTGTGTGTGTGTGTGTGTGTGTGTGTGTGTGTGTGTGTGCGCGTGCGTGTGCGTGTGTTGAACATCTGCTGTACTGTCAATACCCTAGTGTATTGGGCATTTACTGAGTCACTCACAAATCAAACCAAAACCCTATTATTCCTGTTCTTCTCCTCCAACAATACAGTGCATTCGGGAAACTATTCAGACCCCTTAACTTTTTCCACATTTTGTTATGTTACAGCCTTATTTTAAAATGGATTAAATTAATTTTTTTCCCTCATTAATCTACACACAATACCCCATTATGACAAAGCCCAAACCGGTTTTTAGAAATGTTTGCTAATTTATTAAAAATAAAAAACTGAAATATCTCATTTACATAAGTATTTCGACCCTTTGCTATGACACTTGAAATTGAGCTCAGGTGCATCTTGTTTCCATTGATCATCCTTGAGATGTTTCTACGGCTTGATTGGAGTCCACCTGTGGTAAATTCAATTGATTGGACATGATTTGGAATGGCACACAGCTGTCTATATAAGGTCCCACAGTTGACAGTGCATGTCAGAGCAAAAACCAGGCCATGAGGTCGAAGGAATTGTTAGGTTTGTGTTGAGGCACAGATCTGGGGAAGGGTACAAAAACATTTCTGCAGTATTGAAGGTCCCCAAGAACACAGTAGCCTCCATCATTCTTAAATGGAAGAAGTTTGGAACCACCAAGACTCTTCCTAGAGCTGGCCGCCCAGCCAAACTGAGCAATGGGGGAGAAGGGCCATCGTCAGGGAGGTGATCAAGAACCCAATGGTCACTCTGACAGAGCTCCAGAGTTCCTCTATGGAGATGGGAGAACCTTCCAGAAGGACAACCTTCTCTGCAGCACTCCACCAATCAGGCCTTTATGGTAGAGTGGCCACTCCTCAGTAAAAAGCACATGACAGCCCGGTTGGAGTTTGCCAAAAGGCACCTAAAGGACTCTCAGACCATGAGAAACAAGATTCTCTGGTCTGATGAAACCAAGATTGAACTCTTTGGCCTGAATGCCAAGCGTCACGTCGGGAGGAAACCAGGCACCGCTCATCACCTGGCCAACACCATCCCTACGGTGAAGCATGGTGGTGGCAGCATCATGCTGTGGGGATGTTTTTCAGCGGCAGGGACTGGGAGACTAGTCAGGATCGAGGGAAAGATGAATTGAACAGAGAGATCCTTGATGAAAACCTGCTCAGGACCTCAGACTGGGGCGAAGGTTCACCTTCCAACAGGACCACGACCCTAAGCACACAGCCAAGACAATGCAGGAGTGGCTTCAGGACAAATCTCTGAATGTCCTTGAGTGGCCCAGCCAGAGCCCGGACTTGAACCCGATCGAACATCTCTGGAGAGACCTGAAAATAGCTGTGCAACGACTCTCCCCATCCAACCTGACAGAGCATGAGAGGATCTGCAGAGAAGAATGGGAGAAACTCCCAAAATACAGGTGTGCCAAACTTGTAGTGTCATACCCAAGAAAACTTGAGGCTGTAATCGCTGCCAAAGGTGCTTCAACAAAGTACTGAGTAAAGGGTCTGGATACTTGTGTAAATGTGATATTTCAGTTTTTTATTTTTAATAAATTAGCAAAAGTTTCTAAAAATCTGTTTTGGCTTTGTCATTATGGGGTATTTTGTGTAAATTGATGAGGGAAAAAATGAATTTAATCCATTTCAGAATAAAGCTGTAACATAACAAAATGTGGAAAAAGTGGAGGGGTCTGAATACTTTCCGAATGCACTGTATGTGCATTTTGTATACTCATATGCCTAATAATAAACAAACAAGAATGCAACAACTGCATGTATTTTACAGTATTACAGATGTAGATCATACAGTTGTTGTTGTTGTTGTCAGTTTGAGGTCTATGCTGATCATGCAATTGTCTTTTAAATCTGACCAAACATGATATCACAATGTCTTCAACATTTACACTTTTAGACACAACATACACTGAACAATTTGCTTTGTCAAAATGGCAAATGTCATGCAAATAAGTTGCTACATTACGAGTAGACTAAGGATAAGTTCAGTCAGTCAGTATTTCAAATAAGCCATCCATCTTGGACATGACATGTTTAACACAGTTTTCAAATGGAATGTTCCAAATATAACAATTTAAGCTCCATAGGCCTACATTAAATTCACAAATCAAGAAGCAGCATTTGCCTATAAGGACACCGTTGGTAGAGGTTGTACAGAAGGTTCCCACTGGAAAAAGTGTTTTGTTTTTTTACAATTATACAGAATCTTAACTGAGAACTTCAAAATCTTCATCATCAATACACAGATGGGAAGGGAGTCGAGTTGGACTTGAGCCCCCTCTTAAATTGATGGAGCCGTACAATTTCGCCGACTGCTTGGAATAGGCGAATGCCTTTCTTCTAAACATCTCCCCTTTCCACATGGAGACCATAAGCAGGGTGGAGAGCACCACACCACCCAGGGTGAGCAGACATAGTCCCGCTATAACGCAACGATCCAGGTGACCCGCCACCCGGGCGTTCTCCCTCTCCAGTCTCTCCATCTCCCGAGCGGACACACTGTCCCGCTCCACTTTGACATCCCGAGGGACCGTATAGGAGATGGCAACTAACAAAATGCCAGTCACCAGACAAGTCACAGCGCTAATAAAACCGTAATCCACTGATTTCCCTGAGGCTTCGGATGTGAGCTCGTCATCGGACAACAAGGAAAGTTCCGGGACACCCTCGTGTGGTTCGCTGGAGGAGCTGCGACTTAAGCTTCCATTGTTGCTTCCCGTTGACTGCTGCGGACTGGTCTCATGTAAATTGACATTCCCATCATTGCAAGTGAAAGATGTTTCTAATTCGTCCTCGCAAAATACAGTTATCTCACTGTCTAGTCCCCACTGCGTGACTGCGCCAAACTGCCCGTTTTGCGAGGCTGCTGTCCATGGTGCTGAATCCCCGCGTGTAGACTCCCAACTCTCCGAATCGCAACGGTGCTCGTTGGAAAGTGACTTTTCGCCGAAATAACTGATGTTATTGGTGATTTGATAGTTTGAAGCCCAGGGGATGCTATTTGTGTGATCTGGTTGACCGCCCTCATGGTCATAGTAAAGGAGTTCAAGATCAGCCATTTGAACATTTGCGGCGTTTCCCTTTCAGTCCCACTTTAATCTCACTCGTCCCCTCTGTAATAGGTCACATTCAGCTGACCGCACTTAAAAACAATAGGAACACAAATTAATTCATTTGATCTTATTTAATTTTAGTTTAAATCACAGTTATCAGACATCATACAAAGTTACATTTTACAATAACTTGATAGTCTACTAATGTGTTTTGTTTTACCATTAAAATGTATCTTGCCTGGAGCATAGGTATCCAATTACAAAAGGTAGAAATCCGCAGAATCCACGGAACATCTCTAAAACGGATTTAAGTGCCGTGCCAGCACTATATCTTATACTTTATGATAAGATATTTTTAACATCGACCAGTAGGGCTATTGACAATCGAATATAAAAACTGCATAGTAAGACTTTTTTCTAATGCCATAAGCTAATAGTAGTCTGAATTAATAGTTATATCTAGTACACTGTTCTATCTTATAGGAGATAAGCTTTTTCAAAACACTTCACCCGTGTAATAAGGTATATGACAATGTATGTAGTTTACTTCGCTCGGCAGTCTGTAACAACACACACTTCCTCATTCACATTAGACAATCAAATAAAATATGGTCGCCTACTCGAATGGTCGCCTTCATTTTTATCAATCGCCATGCAAGAAATGTGGCTTTATTTAGGCTACTTACATTTTCCCTGAATCTGCCCGCTCGCATCCCCGTCTCCTCCTGTTCGGGTAACTGGAGGGAAAGGTTCGGCAGACCCCTCCCACGCACAGGGCTCAGGCAGGCCGCCTCTCGCGGAGACTGAATTAAGTTCTGTATTCCTCAGCACATTCACAACAATTAGACGAACAAAACAGAGAAGCTTAGACGATATGAGGAGAGACACCTCACAGCATTGTGGGAAGCGAAGTACGTTTATCCTTTGTTATGATAGGTGACAACATGATGTGACATTTTCTGTCAAAGGATTTACGATACCATAAATCCTTTGATCATATTCTTATGACATGTCAGTATGTTTTCATCAACAAAGCATAATAAACCTGGAGAATTTGATGAAAACAATACCTTATTGTTAAATGTATGTATATATATATATATATATATATATATATATATATATATATATATATATATATATATATATATATATATATATATATATATATATATATATATATATTAACTGGCTACATAGGATCAAGCGTAGTAAAGAACAGGCCATGGGTTTTCTTTTTACAAATTTACCCCAGAACTTCAGCAGACCATGCCTTATCTGCTTCCCATTCAGGAGCCCTTGAAGAATTCCTCCCAGTAGCTCTGAACAGTGAGCTCTGCATAACTCAGAGCACTGGAGCATGTCTGTAGGTAGCCAAAGGTCATAATTACAAAACGCTTCAGTGGTCCCCCCCC
The DNA here is from genome assembly GCF_951799395.1 of Argentina silus. NCBI lineage: Eukaryota > Metazoa > Chordata > Actinopteri > Argentiniformes > Argentinidae > Argentina > Argentina silus. The sequence goes on from NC_139668.1 coordinate 6,584,987, forward strand.
ATCCCCACTGCTCAAGTTCAAGTTTAACGTTTAGTAATTCCATGTGCCCAATGCTCTGGGATAATGCAGTTTGTAGCACACAGTACGCTCTGCTGCTAACCGAACATATGGTGGTCAAGACCTTGGAGTTGAGAAGGGAAAAGGAGGAAGAAAGAGAGCAGCGGCAAAATGCTAGAGGCTGTTTTTAACATGTCTGACATTGGGGGATGTGGACGGAAGGGGTCGGATGTCTGCTTCCTGATTTGATGGAGGACTCGCGTAAAGCAACAGATGACATACTGTACATCATGAAGCAGGACACACTGCTGGATAGTATACACTGACTTGGATTTATAGTCAAGAACCGCTAGCTTTCTTTAAAAGCTCTGAATGTATGCTGGATCATGAAACCCTCTTACAAGGAATCATTTATTTTGTATTGTGTGAGAGTGGACAGAATGGGTGCAAGGACAAGGGAACCAGAATCGGTTTTGAAGTGGGTGGATAGGGGGGAGGGGAGGGGGGGGGTGTATCTGATATAATTAGATATATGACTTCCATACGTTCTATGGAAGGTGAGATTAAAAGTGGAGAGTCCAACTTTAGTGCCAATCTGGGCAGAATAGTTCTGTCACACTGAAACCCCGGCTGTTTTCAGATGGCCTGCCTGTTGCGCCCCCTGTCATGTACAAGACACATCGCTATCTTGCCAAGTAGAATCAAGCGTTAGCACAAGCACACTCCGCTCAGGAACCCGAGGGGGACTTTGGCATCAGTCCAGAGTCAAGGATGGCACACAGCATGTTCTACTTGCCCAAATTCAGCCGAAGGGGCAGAAGGAGAAAAGAACACTGAGTCTGTACTACGAGACCACCAAACTATAGCCGAGCAGAGTAGCATCTTCAGTACGTTTTGTTCTGCATGTTTGAGTGGAATACAGTCACAGAGGTCAATGTAAAAAAAAAAAAAAAAAAAAAAAAGCTTGAGTTATCGACAATATTTGTTTAGAATATAATAGAGTAAAAATAGGAATACAACTTTATTGTCCACATGAAGTGAAATTGCCTTTGGCTTTACACGGCATACAAAACACAGAGGACACGCAGTCTCCTTCTGTATGATCTGAAGTGATTAATAAATCCCCCCGGTGATGCTCCCACCCAGCAGGCGTTGTGCTGTATTTACGCTAGTCTGAGATGTGTGGCTTTTAGTGCTGATGGATCTGCTCTGAAACAGGAGCAGGGCTAAGCTAAGAATAGCTTTAGGGAACCCAGCAGCTACTGTACCGCCGCCGCGAAGGCACGACAAGGTTAGGGCAGGACACTGGGCTTGTGCTACATGGCTAAGCATTGAGGACAGGCACTACTGAGTCAGACGGCCTTTTATCGTAGTTGGAGGATGTCTTTGACCGGACTCAGCATTACACACATCCTCAGTCTTGATTCGGGATTCTAGAATGTCACTGCTGAACATTCACCACCCCCACCCCACCCCACCCCACCCCGGCTTTAAGAGGAGCGGGGGCATGGAACGCAGACTGACGTTTGGAAGAGGGTTTTGAATTTAGCTTTGCTGTTTTGGATGGTTCTTAACAGGATTAATATGGAGGTAATTTTGGAGCGTATAGTGAGGGAAATCGAATTTTGTCACAGGTTTGTCACACCGACCTAACCTAGTAGTCAGGTGGTGTAGAGGCTTCCTGAGGCATGGCTGTGGGCGGTATTATCAGGTTGATTCTGGCCGATCAGGCAGTGAGTGACACTGATGGACTGCAGAGTGATAACTTATCGTGATGTCTATTGACTGTACCCTGTTGTGTATTTACCATTAATTGGGAGGGGGGTCAGGTTCAACACACAAGGCAGGTTCTTTATGACTGTCCTTGAGTCATGAGACTGCAGGGTGGGTGTGTGTGTGTGTGTGTGTGTGTGTGTGTGTGTGTGTGTGTGTGTGTGTGTGTGTGTGTGTAGGTGGGTGGGTGGGTGTGGGTGTGCAGCCATACAGTTCTCAGTTGCCCTGAACTGATTTCTTTTAGAAATGAACTGTCATATTGTCAGTAAATCACTCTGGTCAAGGGCCACTTTAGGTTGTAAAGTGGAAATACAGCACAGCTGAGTTATGATGCAAGTGACTGGAGAAATATATTGCATGCTATTGAAAACAAAGCAATATCTTCAACCTGAAATCATTTCATGTCAACACTATAACAGTGTTTTGGTGTGAAAGTGAGACAGGGCAAATTCATTCTTTAGTTATTTATTCATCTCTTATTTTCAGATGCACTTCTTATGACAATAAGGCTCACATTTACATCTCATCAAACTGAAAGTTTATTTGCATTTAGAATTTTTGCATTTGAAAGGGGAAACTAAGCATTACTGAAACCAATTATGAAAGCAATGTCATTGCATCTTATAGGATTATGTACGGTATTAGCAAACAAGTCGGTTTTATACCCAGATGAAGACTAATTTAGTATACTGCATAGAAATCCGGCAGAATGTTGCTGGGAAGAGCAATCAGTAGAGCAACAGTATGCAAAGCTACAGCTTACATACAAAGGCACAAACACAATCTTAATATAACAGTGAATTGCATTAATGATGATAATTCCTATAGCCTGGCCTACATGGTACATATTAAAGGCACAATCTGTAATTCAAACAACAACAAGGTTCTGATGGGGTAAGACAGTTGAACTAAGTTAATGAGGCATTTATAACTTGATATTCTTCAAGAATCAATTGCTATATATAATTTATTTAAAAGTCCCAAAATTGATGTACCAATCCCCAGATTGCCCCTTTAGGACCATTCTAACAAGAGCTGTGAAACACAAAGCCAATACAGCTTTTTATAAAATGATATATGACACACTATATTATGAATCGATCAATTAGATTAATATTCATTCATAAATGAATTAAGTGAATACATACATTGAATTAATACAAATCTCTCTTCTTTTCTTCTCTTGTGAGAAACTACTGTTACCTTTTCATTCCTGGTGTCATATCATGTTTGTCCATGGGGTGGCAGTAAAACTCTTAGAATAATCAGTATTCTATGACGGTTTGTCCTTCACATCGGCATCAGTCATCTCAAGTATGTTTTCAAACAACCTGAGATTAGAAACGGTTGGATAATGAGCAACACTATTCCATTGATGCCTCTCTTATGGTCAAAGGTTAATGGCTACCCTTGACTTCCAAACAGAAATGGAGCTTCTGGAAACTAAAACCAATATACTATAAACATGTATCAGAAGTAAGATTAATATTGAGCTGTACTCAAGTGCAATCCAATCAGAACAGACCTCTCTATATACTGTAACTAGTTTTCAAGCTAATAGTTTCTAAGGCCCATTTGTAACTAGGATTATATGTATATTTATATACAGGATTATACACACCACATCCAAATGTAAATAAAAAACATAATCCTAGTCACAAATGGGACTAACATGCGCTCATCATTCCAAAACAAACACATGAAGTGTAATAAACTGTCTTCATTACTGTGTATCAAGCTATAAAGAGAGTTGAAGGAGGAAGGAGGCTATTGTTGTAGAACATGAGTCCCAGCAGTGTTAGTCCACCTGTTGCTCAGAATGGGCTGCTGGCAACTTCTCTGCTTGTTCAAACCACCGTGACATAAATAAAGTCAAGCTTTGGCATGATGAACACCAATCTCAGCACGGTTCCTTTACCATCCGCACAGTTGGTGAGGGGGAGAGAGGATTCTCACGTCCACAGTGTTGTGTGGAAGAAGCAACTGTGGAATCCCAGATGAATCGGTCACATAAAGGACAAAGTCACATGGTCGCATCTTAAACAGTTTGGTTCTGTCACGTTTCTCTGAGAGAATGTTCGATGGCACTGGAGAAGATTATGAAGATGACTGATTTATTAGTGGCGATCAAACGTTGGTAAGAGAAAGTGATTCATCATCACATCACCTGAAAGGTCTCACCTTGCTTTGTGTCTTGTGAATATCTTATCAATGAATTGAGCTGTGTCTAAATAAAGGAGGACTAGGAATGGTGTAAAAACTATATTTGCACCATATCATTTTTACCTTGTGTTCATTTTTGTTACAGATAAAACCTGAAAACCCCAAAACTCAGGTCTTACTGTATCTTAAACTATTTTTATATCAATTCAACTATTAATCATCTCAATTAAATCAAGCGAGTTCGCTTGCACCCTCATATCATCATCATCATCATCATATAAAACTGTTCCTTGGGGAAGAAATAATGTAATCAAAGATTCATGTTCCTCTAATTTCACTATGCACTTACACTGAAGCTTAACAAGAATGCCAAGAGCCATTCATGCAGTATGCTCTGGAAATGCCCTATATGGCCGTAGCTTCCTGTGAGCTTTCATGCATCACTTTGTTTCTACTCTGTGCGCCTGAGAACATAAAATGGACAGAACTAAAGGTTAGAGCCATACTCTACACCAGTGGAGGCTGGTGGGGGTAGAAATCGGAGGACTGGCTCATTGTAATGCATGGAATGGAATGAGGAAAGTTTTATACCATTCCTCATTCTATTGCATGCATTACAATGAGGCCGTCGTCTGATTTCTACCTCCACCAGCCTCTCCTGCTCTTCACTAACTAAGTCTTACACAATGATGTGCATTCACACTGTGGCATTGGGAGCATGATTTCAGTTTATGCTCCAAGAAAAAAATGGCTCATGTCCATGTACTGTAAACAACACCTCCTTCAAGTCAGTGTTCTCTGCAAAGGCAACCAGCTGAGCATCATTGTACTGCAGCAGACAGTCCTATTATAGGCTGTCGTCATACTCCGACTGTCGACAGCTATTTTTCAAATCAAACGTTATTTTCCAAATTATTGAAGAATAATACTGTATGTTATTTCTTTGATAAGCTAGAGGGAGAGGTGTCTTACAGCATATGAATTGCAATACGCTGTGTCGTCATATAGATTGTGTTGACTAAATAAACCAACTCCTGTTTGAGTCAAACTTTGGTCACCTGTGAGAAGCCAATACATTACAGTGAATTATTATGAAATAAAGTTAAGATTCCAGCAAAAAATATCACACACACCATATTTGCAAAGGCGTGTTCGACCGCTGCCATCACTAATCATTAAAAAAGCAATAACGCATTCACACCTCAGAGTACAGTCACCATGCTCTATTTGTATCCACTTGTAGCAACCAGAAATGAAATGGATTTAACCACCGGAACTGCGGCTCACTTTGGTCCTAACCATTCATGTATATTTAAAAAATGGTTGCCTCAAAAGATGAGATGGTCTAGAGTAATAGAAGTGGTTTGTGCCAGAAACAAGTCGAAACCCATTTATGAAAACACATCTCTGCAGATGAATTCTGAAGTGATTAAGGTCCTCTATTTTGGTATACTTGAATGTGAGACCAATCAATATGCTTGAATGTGAGACTCAGATCAATGCTTTTCTCATATAATCACCAACACATGTGGTACACATGATTCCCAAAGATTAAAGTCGTCTCTATAGATAATCGAAGAACATAATACTATTGTATGACACTGACAGCATACTGATGGGGCACATACTGTATCAGCTTCCAAATAATTACTCCCATTTTTCCCAGAGGTGTGAATCTAAACCAACTGATTTAACAAACAAGACGACGACAATACGACCTTATTTAAGCTAGTTATGTATCATATTCACTGTTGCACAACGAAACTTGTAACGGGTAGGTTTTTTTCCAACTCCCCATTTCTCACATTGCGTAATGGATATAGCCTAGGTGCCAACAGAAAAGGATCAAAACCAGCATCACTCCCCTCATCATTTTCACTCAGACCCACTCTCTTCAGAGACAACACAGAGACTTCGATGCGCGCACATTCTCCGCTCCACTTGTTTTGGCTATGGATTAAATAAGAACGGGGAAACAACGCCGCGCCGCATCTTTTACGCATGAGACTCGAGACTCTGCTCGGGCTCATTTTTGATTGTGCGTAAGAAAGTTAGAAAAATAGATTGTTAAGATCTAACGTACAATATAGAATGGATATATTTTTTTAACTATTTGACTGCCACATTCTCTTTCCATACCCTGTAGGAGTAAGTAAAGGAGCCTACTCTACCGCGTAAAACGGACCACTATTTCATAGCTACATGAGGGCTAGACTATCTTGAATTCATTTTTCTCTTCCGACTCAAAATATTCTGAAAGCTTCGCTCTGAAGATGGAGAACGTTACTGAGGCTCCAGAGAATCAGACTTTGGGGACTTGGACCGACCGCACTATCGAATACAAAGTGGTAAGCACTTTGTTAGTGTTCGTTATATGCGCTTTGGGGATTGTTGGTAACGTTATGGTGATCTTGGTGGTGCTCATTACAAAACATATGAGGACCCCCACTAACTGTTACCTCGTGAGCTTGGCCGTCGCGGACCTCATGGTTCTAACGGCGGCGGGTTTACCAAACATCACCGACAGTATGTTCGGATCTTGGGTGTTCGGGCACTACGGGTGTCTCGGCATTACTTATTTCCAGTACCTTGGAATCAATGCGTCCTCCTGCTCCATTACCGCCTTTACCATTGAAAGGTACATCGCCATTTGTCATCCGATAAAGGCACAATTTCTGTGCACACTGTCAAGGGCGAAGAAAATCATAATGCTTGTATGGGTTTTCACTTTACTTTATTGCGTAATGTGGTTTTATCTGTCCGATATACAAGAGGTCGAGTATGAGAACGTGACCATCGTGACATGCGGCTACAAAGTTTCAAGACAGCTCTATTTGCCTATTTACTTTTTTGATTTTGGCATCTTTTTCGTTCTGCCCCTAATGCTTGCGACAATACTTTACGGGCTCATCGCAAGAATCCTTTTCCTGAATCCGTTACCATCTGATCCGAAGGAGAAAAGCAAGAATGGTCACAGCAACACCGCCACGGGCAACAAGATAACCAGTTGTAAAAACTCGCGCCACTCCAGCACCACCGCGACATCCCGCAGACAGGTGAGTTGCGGTTGAGCGCAATACATAGCCTAAATTTACTATTGGAAATCATTACGAATAGCCTAATCATAGATTGGTTGTGAAAATAATCAGTTGATAATAAGTTGATATCATAATAATGACTTATAATAGGCCATGATTTACCATTATGTTATCACATGGAACCGGTGTTTGATTGATTATTGGGCCGTTTGTCACTTTCTCCTTTCCTCTGGTCTGTCACAGGTGACCAAGATGTTGGCTGTGGTGGTTATCCTGTTCGCGGTGCTGTGGATGCCCTACCGCACTCTGGTGCTAGTTAACTCCTTCCTGGCCGAATCCTACCTGGACACCTGGTTCCTGCTCTTCTGCCGGAGCTGCGTCTACCTGAACAGCGCCATAAACCCGGTCATTTACAACGCCATGTCGCAGAAGTTCCGCGCCGCGTTCCGCAAGCTCTGTCGCTGCGGCAGGAAAGGCTCGGAGAAACCCACTGCGTACAGCGTGGCGCTCACCTACAGCGCAGTCAAGGACACGTCTATGGTGGAGAGCATCGACCACTTTACGACGGAGCTGGAGGAGCTCACGGTCACAGAGGAGCTTCTGCCGGACAAGAAGATGCTGTTTCAAGACACCTGTGTGTATGGCAAGGTGACTTTTAACAACGCATGATGCTGTTGCTATGGGTTTTGGAGAGTACTAAAGTGGACAGCACTAAAGTGGACAGCTACTTTGAGCCCGAGAGACAGCTCTGAACATGCTGAAGTGCTTGGTGTGAACTATAAATGTTGGGAGCTGTTGGGGTGTCTATAATCTGTCAAAGTGTGAAGAGTGTGTCTGAATGCAGCTAACAGGACATGTTTTTCTGGCTGCTGTCATTGAGGTGTGAATAGAATACTGTGCCTGTATTTGCTCACCGCTTATGTTGTGCAATGGCAATATCTGAGTCATCATAAAAAACATATTCTCTTTGTCATTTATGATAATTGTGAACAATGTGCATAGACAGATGACATGTTTCACCAGGGTCGAATAGAGCCCAACCAGACATTTGAGACAGTGACATTCAGATAAACCTCCAGCATGAATCATGAAAACAATGACGTTTTTGAAAGCTGTTCTCATATGTGCTGCATCAAAGAAGTAGCTCTTTTCAGTGACACAGAAAGGCTTCAGGAGGCCGACCTTCAGTGAAAGACCGTTCTCATCCCCTGAGAGTGAGATGTAAGGTCCCATGTGCAGAACAAGGTGAGGTTGCAAGATGTATTGTATCTCTCTGCAGACTGCAGATGTATTGTGTCTCTCTCCCTTCCCCCTCCCTCCCTCACACAATGTGAAACTCTGAAATAAAGAGACCACACAATTTGGACGACCCACCATAAGCTCTACTGAAGCACTTCTCCGTTTGGTATCACTAGCAAGTTGCTACAGTTTGATTGTTAATTTGATCAATGTATACAGTGTATGCTGCTGGGGTGTATTTGGAATCTGTTGCTTGCCTGCCTAGTTTTGTGCGATTTTGTGAGATCTGAATGTGGTGGAAACGGCTAAGAAGGAAAGGGATACTATAGAAATGCTGATTCTGTGCCGTTTTTTTACTGCCGAATCAATGGGATCGCTCCGGCTTCTCCTGTGTCAGCCTTGCCACACAAGGGGGACAATTGAGTAAGGTGCTATAACTGAGGTACATATAAATCACCCTGTGATATTTCTTATTTTTTTCTGCACACTGTCAAGCGTTGAATGGTTATTTGAATGTATAGTGATATCAATGGTTTTACCTTCCATTAATGTCTGTATTTGTTGACCTGAATATTAAATGGATCATGTATCATTGAATTAAAGTGATAATGTGATTGTTCTTGTATGCCATTTGAAATAGTTTGTTTGGGGAGTGAAGGTTGCTGTATACAGGTCATTGGAAGCCTTCACTGAGAGCTACCGGCTTTGACTCTGCCCTTATTTTCATCAGAAAGCTGAACATGATAATAGATATTTACATGTTACATTGTGGAGTACCATTTGGTGAATGTCATGTTAGTGATGCCTTCTAACTTAATGTGATCACTTTATTGCGTTTGTTGGTTGTTTTGAACTTTTATTGGGGGAAAAAAATCATTTTATTTGTTTGAGAATTGGACATTTTCATGAAAAGCTTTAAATCTATACAGTAACAGAAACAGCACTGAATATAATGAATACTGCATTGGATCAGACAAAACAATCATAAATAAAGTCAATTTGAATGTACAGCCATTTTTAGTTGTGTCTGTCATCTGTCTTGTTGTCTTCCATATCTATCCATTGACATGGTCAACACACCATCCAAGCAGAGCAGGACTGCAATCAATGGAAGCCACATGACAAAGGATAGAAAGGACAAAGCCCATGTACCTGAAATTGGATAACGCACCTGTCTTTGACAAGTTGAGGAGGAGGCACCTGAGAGAGAGAGGGGGGGGGGGGGAGGGAGGGGGTAAACTTGACCCTAGAAATGTCAGACATCCTCACTATCCAAGAGTCAGACTGATTGAATTTGCTTATGAATCCATACAGGCTTGTAATAAAATGTATTCTGATGCTCAGAAAATGAAAAGCCTTCGGCATATGTTGGCTTACAACAAGCTAGCTAGGTGATTCTGAACATTAAAAACCCGAAATGCATCTTACTCTTTAAACTACTTTTCAGCTCATGGAAGAAGTACTCAAAGTAAAATAGAATTAATTCATCTAATCAAGTTTTTTGAGATCTTCAGTCCTTTTTATAATGGGGTTTAGATTACCACTACAGTTTCAATTTGTAATTGTATTAGACAGTTAATTTATATAACACAAAAAAAAACCCGATTTATTGCCTACATTAATATTCCTAAAAGTGGCAGTTATTTACCCAGAAAATTGGATGATACTTGAGGTTAATATCTGCACCATTAAATACAAAACGTGAACGATTTGACTGAATCTACATGTCCATTATGGTTCATTAACTGTGTAGCGCCCCTTTGCTGGTCTAGGCAATTACTAGGGGTGGCTAACCTGAATTCTTTAAATAAAATGTTATCTCTAACTATTATTGTATTTTTACTTCGTCTGTTCACATTAACACAGTCCCACCAATTCCATGTCTTTTGTTATTTTATTCAAATCAGTCTTCTTTCACTGATATTAAATCCCCAAAATAGGTTGCATGAAATGAAATACAGTAACACTTAACGTGCACATACAAATATCAAAATGTAAATGGTAAACACTGTAAACCTCAATGAAAAGAAATAAAACCTATTCTAAAGCCGGCAATGATAACTATGATAACTTATACCAAAGTCCAGTGCGTTGCAGGCCTGGCGCGTTGTAGCTCACCTAAAATGGCGGCTCCTTCACTCTCCCGAGCTACAAGACAAAAACCAAACTCCCAGTTCCTTGAGCAGGCAGCCGCGCGAAGCTCCTCTCTCGGCAACCCGGTGCAGTTTTCTCGAACGGCAGGAATCTTGTGTGCTACCGTCTCTCCCGGTGGCCATAGACGTCTTGAGATCCCGTGTTGGTCGATCACACAGTCCATAAGCACTCCGAAGAAAGCTAGCTATCTCACTGTTGAGCTAGGCTAGGCTAGGCTAGGCTAAGCAAGGTGGCTGACCGTCGGAACGGTTACTCCTCTGCAGAGAAATTGTTCCAAAACAGGTCATACGCCGAACGTAATAACTTATAAAGTGCACGGGTTGTGCACTCGCATTATTACCTTGTTCTAAACACAGAAATAAGTGGGCTACCTATTTCCACAATATTAACCTTATGCGTTCTCTTCGTCCGCCATCCCGAATCTAACTTCTCCTTCTCATCCACCTGACACCTGACCTTCAACTCACTTTTTCATTGACTCATGAAAATAAACAAAATGCACAAACTTTACATTTGAATCTTTTCTCACAGAAATCAAAAGTAAATTCCTTTACAATATTGCCAGCATTGTGAACATAGTATTTAAGAAAACAACATACATTTTACATTATGTAAATAATTCAATACATGAACTTAACCCATGAAACTCTATTCAATATCAAACATAGTAATAGTTTTACCCTTTTTAAGTCCTATGTATTCTATTAATGAACTTATTCTATTTATACTATTTATTAGTTCCTATTTATTAATCAATGAACTTTTAATAGTTAGGCCTAATTTTCCATAGGGCTACAACTGCAACAGTGAATCGTGTTGGACATATTTGATGTGCAATAAAAGACGTGTTGTGTTGATTATACAGTGCTGCTTGAAAGTTTGTGAATCCTACAGGGATGGTCATTATTTTTGTATAAAATCTTAAAATGAATTTATAAAATCTTTATCAAACCCCAATTTGTAATAAAGACATTCCAAATAAAGGACACAAACAAAAACATATTATATATTTTCATTGTTTATTTAACAAAAGTGGTTTATTTAACAAAAAAACTCAGCTTGTGGCACCTCCATTAGCAGCGATAACTTGGAGTAAACGTCTCGTATAGCCACTAATCAGCCTCTGACATCTGTTTTGAGGGATTTTTGCCCACTCCTCCTTACAGAACTCATTTGAGTAAGGTTTGAGCCAATCCAAAACACAGATCTTCTTTCTCCTGAGCCATTCTTTGGTAGATTTGCTTGAATGCATTGTCTTGTTGGAAGACCCATTTTCAGCCCAGCTTTAGTTCCTTGACTGAGGGCTTGACGTTCTGTTCAAGAATCTCTTGGTATACCTCAGAATTCATGGTTCCCTTAATGATGTAGAGTCGTCCAGGCCCAGAGGAGGAAAATCAGCCCCAGATCTTGACATTCCCACCACCATGCTTGACTGTTGGGATAAGGTTCTTTTGGTGGTAGGCAGTGTTGGGCTTTCGCCAAACATAGTGGTTTTGATTGTGGTCAAATTTGGACTCATCTGTCCAGAGTCTTCCAGAAACCTTCAGGCTTGTCCAGGTGGTCTCTGGAAAAGTTAAGACGGGCAGTTTGGTTCTTTTTTGACAGCAGAGGCTTCTTCCTAGCAACCCTCCAATGAATGCCATTTCAATTCAGTGTTCTTATTGTTGAAGCATGCACAATTACCTGAGATACAGCAAAGGGAGGTCGGCAAATCTCTAGATGTTATGTTTGGGTTGGCTTTTACCTGATTTATTATTTTTCTTGTGGCTCTTGGGGATATTTTGGAAGGGCGGCCACTTCTAGGGCGAGTTGCTGTCATGTTAAATGCTCTCCATTTATAAATGATTTGCCTCACAGTGGACTGATGGAGCTCAAATCTTGTTGAGATGATTTTATAGCCTTCCTCAGCCTGATGTGCTCTCACTACCTTCTTCCTGATGTCCTCTGAGATCTCCTTTCCTCTCGGCATGGTGTGTTTTGCATTCACCTGTATGGGTAACACAAGTCCCGCCCAAACTCTTTCCTAAAGATCACTCATTTGATTGGTTCATTTGGTACCCAATTATTTACCCACCTGATTCTACTGATTGTACCTATTTAATTTAACTATTCTTAATAATTTAGCTTTTCTACTACACGCATGATTTTCTCTAAACCAAAATATGGAATTGGTAAATATAAACCTGTTATCACCTGGATGACTTAGATTTGAAAGTGCTGCTCACTAGCTTACCTTTTTCATTTATGGAAATCATGTGGCATTAAGTATGTAATTGCATCCACTATCCTCTTCGGCATACATTAACATTAGTGCACATACTGTATTACATATAAATTATGACTATCCCATATTCAGATTGAACTCTGTGTAACCGCAAACATTAATTAATTTATTCATTTCATAAAATAAATTACAATTCTGTCTCCATCTGTTTCTATTCACCCCTTTATGAACCCAACCTTTTTATGAACCCAACCCCTTTAAGAAGCATAGGGCCCCAATTTGCAAAAAATTTAAAAAAAATCTTTACTGCAATATTTCTAATAGACGCCATGAGAATTAAACCAATGTGAGTTTTCAATACTGCGTCTAGCATTTCCATGATATGCAATGCATTTTCAGACTGTTTACCTAAACCCTGATTGAATAATTACAGTTTTCTCAAAGCCTTTTTAATTGCTAAAATCGAGCTACAATAAAAATCATGCTGTTAGGTATTTGTTGCTCTGCTCAGCACTATTTGCTGAATCAAATTAGGGCCCCAAGTGGGCTGAAACAGTTTCAACTACCGTATGTGGATGTGCAACACCAAGCCTCTCAGGCTAGACTCTGACTACAATGATAAATGTGTCTCAAGAACCTCTGGAGTGCAATACCTAATAACTAACATGAAGAATGGATGAAGACCTGAGGGGCAACACGTTGTTAATAAACACACTTGAGCGCACCGCAGTGTGCGAAGATCTCTTCTTCTATTTCTTTGTTCGACTCAACATAATTAACTCCTGTGTTAAGATGTGCATGTGTTTCTTTTCTTTCTTTCTTTTTTTTTAGGTGCTGACCTCCTCCAGCGTCTCTAGACACCCACTGATCTTCCACCAGCTCAGGTCTCAGAGGGTGAGGATGAGGTAATGCACTCAGGAAGGACAGTAGACAGAGCATCTCTAGTGGGTTGATGCTAAGTGGGATCTTTGAGACGACACGACTCACCAACGTCACCCCCATTGAAGTTGAGACGGTTAAGCTAAGGGTTAAGTATCCCACTTTGCATCTACCACCACTACTGTGACGAACCTTGTCTCTATCCTGTATCCGGACTATGTGTGCTATAGTATGTGTGGCCCAGGGGAGGCTGGTGGGGGTAGCAATCGGAGGATGGGCTCATTGTAATGCATGGAATGAGGAATGGTATCAAACATTTGTTACCATTCCTCATTCCATTGCATGCATTCCAATGAGCCTGTCCTCCGATTTCTACCTCCACTAGCCTCCCCTGGTGTGCTGTGACTGAGATATTGATCTCTGTCTTGTTGTGTAGTTCTACAACAAAGGCTGTTGTGATTCTCTGTCATGTAGAATGTCAAACTGCTTCCAAAGACCACAATTCTCTCGATTCTCTACAACCTTTATTCCTTACATAAATCTGGCACATGTTACATACATAGGAACAGATGTGGCTCTGTGGACCAATAACAATAATAATCTCCTGATTCATACCCAGCTGGAGTGCATGCAAGCGCCAACTGTTATCAGAATTACATACTTACAGCCCAAATGGGCCGATATGGCACACATGGTAGTACAGTACCTACATAATGTAAGCACCCCCAGCCCAACTGCTGTAAATCCTGCCATTTCTAATACAAAATTCATGGATATATACCTTGAGGGCCCAATACATGAAAACCATGGACTATCTAGTGTACTCGGCATGCTTCCCATTTAGTTTAAATCACTTCCTGTTCTGCTTTAGTCTCTCTGGTAACCCATACTCTATGCCAAGCATTTAGAACCAGTGGAGTTTGGCCGGGGACCTCTTGCATGGGTGACCCAAACGTATACTGTTATACCAAGAGGACATCCGTGTTATAGGATAGCTACATTTGGGTTTGGAAGTCTCAGGCAGTGCTACTCATCACAAGAGCGTGTCTGCTCTTCTATCTGCAGAATCAGTTCCACTGAGGGCCAAGTCAAGTGGCGCCCCAGAATGAAATGACTACGCCACAACACCAGATGTTCAATTATACAATGCAGAGTCTAGGTGTGGGTAATACAAGGTTCTACAAAGTAAAGAGGGCAGATGAAAGATGAAGAGTGAGAGTGTGAGGGAGAAAGAGAGAGGAGTGGTAGAGGTAGAGTGACAGAGAGAGAGAGAGAGTGTGACTGGGAGGTGAGGGAAAAGATAAACTGATTTTCTGCCTCATTAAGTTTAGATTGAATGTGTCTCTGTGTAATAAAAAGCGAGTTGTTCTGTGATAATGGCAAAATGATGTTCATTACAGCATTCATTACAATAGGGTTAGAGGCAAAACCACGCTGTAATTACAGGCTGTTCTCAGTAAGGGAAAGGCTGCTGCTTTTAGGAGTTATTGTAATTATACCTAGAAGAAGACATGAAATGTCAAGTGACTGTCAATAGAGAAATCACACATTACATGACCAAAGTCAATCTGAAAGGCTCTGGCAATATGTTCCTCATCCTTCCCGCCACAGTGAGGAGCATGGTGGATGTGATTGATCTCACAAGTTGGACAAAGTGTCTTTTTCAAAGATGCATGAAAAGCATCTGTATAGGTTAACTACAGCAGAGGAGGCTAATGGAGGTAGAAATCAGAGGATGGGCTTATTGTAAACGCCACCAGCCTCCCCTGGCCTACAGGTTTTACAGGCCACTGACTTCCAACGATGTAATTAGCCATTTTGAAGAAAACTAGGTCACTGTAGATTGTAGGCTGAGGGACAATTACATATTCGATTCAGAACATACAAAAGGGTAATTTGTTTTTCAAATCCCAACACCAAAATGAGTGTTTGAATAAGACAAAAAAAAGAAAGTCACTAGAAATCACTTTCACAATGTTTGTTCACGCCACTCCAGCAGTCAGACAATAAGTAGACGTCAGACACATTGACATGTTCCAGTTACACACACACACACACACACACACACACACACACACACACACACGCACACAGAGAGGAGCCTAACAGACTCCCTCTGCAAGTCGTTTGGTCTGCATGGCTTGAGGGGAAGTCAAAGGACGAGCACTATAGAAGAGGCCCACTGATGTAGTATCTTCTGCTGCACTGCAGATTAACTGGAATACATTATGATAATCTTCATTCATTTACAACACACATTTCATACAGGCAGTCAACAACTCAAACTGCTGTACATTGTAAAAAAAAAACGGTTTATTTTAATAGAAACATTATAAACAATAGAAGCAGAATATTGTTTACTCTAAACGCCTGGGAAAGAACATCTAGACCTCCAGTGATGTTTTCTGCATACTGTATGTGTCCCACTCCTTACCAATGCATTGTATTGCACCCATGGAGAAACCAAAACAGCTTCCTAGCAGCTCTTCTTGAGCTCTGTGATTCACAAAGGGAGGAGGAGGAGACGCATTCTTCTCACAAGAATTGGCAATCAACATCAAGACAATAACATAGTGGTTAAATGACAGTGAGAAACACCTTTCGAGAAAAACTGTGGGTGTTTTTTTTGTCTAATAATTTGAATGGCTTTATTCATTATCTTGAGAAAAGCACAAACACATATCTCATCATGGACAAAGTCTATTCTACAAAGCCTGGTGTATTTCAGGAGAAATAAACCCAATTCTCATACTCATTATTCCGATAACACGGTAATATGGTCGGCTGAGCCTGAGCAATTCACAAAGGGGGACCATCATAATAACATAACTGACAGAATAATTATTGTAAGTCCTTACAAACAACCCAATTCAACAATCTTCCACCACTGACACTGTATCTCTCTGGTGAGACGGCTTGACAACGTGCTTAGTCTTGTGCGTTTGAGGAACCAGAGAAGCAATGCAAAGAGACATCAGTGAAACTGACAGGGCTCTCCTCCCAGTAATCTAGGGATGTTGGTACAGCTAATAAAAACAAGCGGTGGAGGCTAATTCAGTTGCGCACCAATAATTAAATCAGAACCAAGAGTAAAACTAGATTCTCCCCAGCAAAACAAAGGCTGCCAAGAAAACAAAGTGATTACCCATTATCCTCCAAGCGGAGCTCGGCGAGGGGCAAACTAATTAACTTTGAAATTTTTAGGATTGGAGGGGGAGGGGCGCGGGTATGGGGGAGTTGGGAGGGCTGTTAATATGTACTGCAGACTGGGTCTTCACAAAAATGCACAGCTAAGGAGAAACATATTGAACAACAAACATCTACTGTATGAAGCCCACTGATTGCTGGAACCATTATCCTGGGACATTTTATCCTAAGCCTGCACCTTAGAATCTTTTTCCTTACTTAATTGTGATGCAAATGAACAACAACGCAGGAAGCATTTCCAGGTAAAAGGAAATAAAGGCTACTACAGTATATTAGTTGGTGCTTGTACCTGATGGAGAAGGTAGCTAATTGGTTTCCTCCTGTATGATCGGTCTTGGACAAGGTATTAATTTGAGATGAGACGGCAGACGGACAGCGATCCGCAAAAGAGACTGAATTAGAGTCCATTACTGTCTCTATTGAATAAATCTGCCTCCATCCAAATCATTAGCTTCTATTAACTATTTTTTCTCTCTCTAGCTGAGGTAGATTTTGAAAGGGGGAAAAGCATCTCAGACTTAAATGCCAGCGTCAAGCAAATTTGCAGATGACATTTGGCTTCAGCACAAAATCAAAGGAGGCGACGCAAACGAGGTTGGCGTGCAGCTCATCATGTAGAGATCAACAGCAAACAGCGAACGTATAATCAAGCCTGCCGTGCAGTTGAATGATGGCAGAGATGTGCCAAAAAAATAAATAAACACGTTTGCAACTTCTGAGTGCCTAATTAACGAAGTGGAGAACCACTTAGGGGTGACCAAGATTGAAACCGAGAATTACGGTCACATGACCACTTGCTTCGCAACATAAGCACTACTCTACGATTCTCAGAATCATTCTATGGACAAAATGTTGAGGATGTCTGTATGTTCTACTCACCATGTACATATATGTTCTCAGTTTCCACGCCACGCAAGACGATGGGCCAGGGTTCCCCCCGGAACATCTGATATAATAAGTGATACAGGTTGTGCAGAGGATCTGACATCACCAAGCTTCTCACCAACAGATGGCTAGTTTGATACCATTATGTTCCATGCTTTCATTCTGTTCCATGCATTACAATGAGCCCGTCCTCCGATTTCTACCTCCACCAGCCTCCACTGCTAAAGGAGCATCCCTTTTGTAAAGATGCAAGTCTCCTTTAAACAGAAAAATATCCATAACAATGTGCTCACACATCTAATAAATGCTATGAAACATGAGGTAGATTAATATAGATAGATAGATGGGTTCTGATAAAATACAATGACTTCAATCAACATCTTATGCAATAGTATCAAGAAATGGGGCCAGAAGTTTGGTTTTTATTTCAATATTTGCATTACATTCTGCGTTTATTGGTCAGCGTTCTTGAGAGCATTACTCCCTCACTGTGCAGGTGAACATTTATGTCACAGTATGGTCTCCTACCAGGGGAGGCAGAAATCGGAGGACGGGCTCATTGTAAGCATGAAATGGAATGAGAAATGGTATCAAACACACGTTCCTCATTCCATTCCATGCATTACAATGAGCCCGTCCTCCGATTTCTACCTCCACTGGCCTCCACTGTCCTATACAGTGTTCACACCACTAGGATATCCACAGCATACAATACACTTGGATGACTTGGGAAAAGACAGGTGGAGGTCCAAACATTTGAATGTATAGAACAATACAGACACACACACACACACACACACACACACACAGACACACACACACACACACACACACACGGGTTCAGGTACACTCTTTGTGGAATAGTTGAGCTCTTGGAAGGGTAGTTTGGACAGGATACAATCTAAACGTTCAGAGTCCCAGATCTAATTATTGACCTTCAGAACAAAGAGGTTATTGGAGGTCAGGACGAACAGTCTCTCATTGGTGGCCCTGAAGCCTAGGACAGGGTTGTTGGACTCCAGGCTGGCCACCTGTTGCTTGGCGACTTGGCCCACCTGACGACCCTGTTTCCTGTTAAAGAGGACGGTGTCGACGGGCGATGGCTGCCTGTAGATGAACACCCTCCTCAGACACTCCCCCAGGGCCGAGTAGGAGAAGTTCGGGGCGCAGGTCGCAAACTTCTTGTCACGTTTCGATGCCTGGACGTAGCCTGAGAGAGAGAGAGAGAGAGAGAGAGAGAGAGAGATGGGTTGAAAGGTGGGTTGAGAACACGGAGCTTGTAACAGACATCAACCACACAGGGAAAGCATCCATGTGGTTTAATGATTTCAAACATTTTAATAACAGTATCCGGCAATCACTTGTACTGGGCCTAAACAAGCTTGACGTTAATGCCTATTTCCATGTCCATTTTCAGTAAGCTAAATAGACTGGGGTAATTTCCTGGGAATACCATAAATGAGCCAACTGCACATGAACATTTATTGTATTTCATGCATTTTGTAGGCAAGGGGAATGAGGGAGCAAAACAACAGCTCTTCTATGCCAGGAGAATACTAAATGTCTTCACGCAGTTCCATCAAGAAGGGGGGGGGCTAAGAGAAGAAAGGATGAAGTGCGGCTTCCATACTGTGGGGACGGAGACACTTTGAGCTCCCGTTTGCCAGAGCAAATAGGGCTGAACTGAGCAATATTTAACTGACAATTCAGAATACTGTACAGCATGATTTCTATTGGAAATGGTGATTATTCAACCAGAGTTTTAGTAAATAGCCTTAAAATACTCAAGTGGAGGGGTGTTAGCTACAGTAGACTGTACTGCCAATGGTCCAGTGGAGGGCTGTTAGCTAGACTACCAGTGGAGGTGTGTTAGCTAGACTGTACCAGTGTGTACCAGTGGAGCTGTGTTAGCTAGACTGTACCAGTGTGTACCAGTGGAGCTGTGTTAGCTAGACTGTACCAGTGTGTACCAGTGGAGGTGTGTTAGCTAGACTGTACCAGTGGAGGTGTGTTAGCTAGACTGTACCAGTGGAGCTGTGTTAGCTAGACTGTACCAGTGCGTACCAGTGGAGGGGTGTTAGCTAGACTAGGTTCTGCTCCTACCAAGGGCGTTGAAAGTGGCGATGTGTTCCCACATGTCACTGGGCTGGTCTGGGCGGGGTTGCCACAGCAACGCATCTACATCGTGGCGCAGGCAGAAACTGGGCATCTCTGACGGGTTCACATCAACCGAGAAGAGGTACTGGTGGCTCCCCAAATTCACCTGTGGAGAGAGGGGGAGAGGGAGGGAGAGAGAGAGACAGAGAGAGAGAGAGACACACACACATAGAGAGAAGCATTTGTATATCAGCTATTGAGTAACAGAGTTAGTTCTTGATGTGAAGTTTCACTTCCTACTACTACTTTGATCGGCTCCTTCAATGTATCCGTTAGATCCAAGAGAACATTTGCTTCCGTCTTTTTAAGTTGCAAGTAACATACATACAACACGTACACAACATTCACAATCAATTGTCTATACACCCTGGGGGGACAGGGACACAATGTTCATCAAATAGGGCAGAAAGTATTCTAAGTATTCTAATCAGGAGAGGGAGAGGAACCAACATGTTCCCAGAATGACTCTCCATCTCCATGTTTTCTCCCACACCGTTATTGCCAGTCAGAGAGAGAGAGAGAGAGAGAGAGAGAGAGAGAGAGTGAGAGAGGGGGAGAGAGATTTACATTACTTTGTGTAGCTGGTTTTATCCTAGGGCTCATTAAGCACAACAGAAGTATTGACTGAACACTCTTATTGAATAGTCATTAATAGCCATAAATGTCACATTTTGAGGCACATGTGAACTGAGTCTGACATCCAACGTTGATGTGGTCCCTCTTTGTACAGAGCCTCATGCTATTTCTGCTTCTCTTTTTGGAGACTGAAAATAGAAATGACCGTGGTGACGTCCTCACTTGTACATCCAGCGTTTTCACACCCAGCATCCTCAGTGCCCAGCTTCTGAATCTAGCTGCCAAAGCTTTCTCTGGGCTGACAGCTCTCTCCTCCCTATCTCTATGCTCACTTGACAAGCATTCAACATTCATCATAAACAGGACCCAGTGTGATTGCTAGTCGACAGGCTGGTGACATTTTCACACACTGATGAGCCTCTGAGGACGTCAACCACTCGTCGATTCTGCGACTCATTTGCTCTCCACTTTCATCTGTCCTCTTTCCGTGGTCGCCCCTTGCCTCCTGCCTCCTGTCTGCGCTGTCAGATCACTTATGCTTTTATAGAACAAGTGTAAATAAGACTGACATTGTTGTCAAATATCGTTTTCGGGGCTTGACTTCCATTAAATGATGTGGATTGAAGAGATGACACACAAGAGTAGGCCTCGCTGGAACAGTCTCGCTGAGCACATGAAGCAGAGGTGACTTGGGATCACGCTTCTGTGATGAGGTTGCCTGAGGTCATCTTGGTATAACGGTTTACCTCTGTGGTGTCCATGCCAGGAATTGTTTTGTCTTCTTTTAGTTCTATACTCCCAAACACCCAAACACTGACTTTGAGGTTAAAGTACAGATTCTCAGCTTTAATTCAAAGTTTTCTTTTTTCAGATTGGTTTCACTATTTAGAAACTACAACCCTTTTTATACATAATCCCCCTATTTCAGGGCACCAAAAGTAATGTGTTTCTGGTAAGTCAGGTGTATTCCGTCACATTATTTGTGGTGGCATAAGAGAGATGTCTAGTATTAATGATGTCAATGTCTAGTATTAATTATGTCAATGTCTAGTATTAATTTCAGGCTTCACATGTACCTCTGGAGTCTGCTATTGGTGTCTGTCAACATGAGGGCCAAAGAGACGTCAATGAAAGTCAAGGAAGCCATTATGAGTTTGAAATATCAGAAAAATCTATCAGAAACCCTAACCCTAACCTTAGACTTGACAACAGTTTGGAACATCATTAAAAAAGAAAGAAAGCATTGGTGAGTTCAGCAATCGCAAACGGGCTGGTAGACCAAGGAAGACTTCTACAGTGGATGACCGAAGAATGCTCACGATAATTAAGAAAAAAATGAAATAAAACTGTCCCTCAGATCAGGAACACTCTCCAGGAGGTGGGCATGAATGTGTCAGAGACTACCATCTGCAGAATACGTCACTAGCCGAACTACAGAGGCTTCACTGCATGGTGCAAATCACTAGTTATCCTCAAAAAGGATAGTTTGTCTTTTTTAAGAATAGGTCAGTTTGCTAAAAAAATACCTAAAAAGCATGCAGACATCTGGAAAACGGTTTTGTACAGCTCCTATTAGAACTGGCTAACTTGTCTTAATTGATGATGTTACTGCTGACAGCAGCAGCAGAATGTATTCTGAACTTTACAGAAACATCTTGTCTGCTCGAGTACAAACAAATGCCTCCAAATTGATTGGATGGCGCTTCATCATACAGTACGACAATGAGCCCAAACATACTGCCATAGCCACTAGGGAGTTTTTCAGGACAAAAAAGTTCTTGACTGGCCAAGTCAATCTTCAGATTTAAATCCAATTGAACATGCATTACACTTCCTGATGATAAGATTTTAGGCAAAAATACCTCAAAACAAACAAATGAAGATGACAGCAGTACAGGCCTGGCAGAGCATCAGAGAATATACCCAGTGTCTGGTGGGGTCAATTGGTCGCAGACTTCAGAAAGGTATTGCATGCAAATAATTGTTGACCAAACACTAAACATGAGTACTTTATTTGGACATCCTATGATTTACTCCAATACCTTTGGAGCCCTGAAACATAGTATGTTTAAAAAAGGTTGTACTTTCTAAATGGCGAACCCACTCTGAACCCCCCCCCCCCATTCAGTTAAAGTTAAGAATCCCTACTTACCCATAGTAATTGGTTTGATTTCAAATCCAAACTGTTGGAGTACAGAGCTAAAAGAAGACAAAATGCTTCCAATTTCCAATATACAACACTGTATATTTATCTAAATGAGGTCATTTCACATTATCTGTTATCTATCAAAGGCAGTTTCTCAGAGGCCCTCCTGATTTGTGGACAGGCTAAGGGGTCTGTGGTGGTCACCGTCCTTAATCATGACCTTGACAGCCATATCGTTGCCTGGCGACGGAGAGTGGTCTTTGATTGACAGGGCTGGCCTGGCCTTTCCAGAAGCTGCTCACACACAGAAGACATACCTCCTCACAAGAGAGGCAGCAGGCAGCTGCCTTGGTATCGAGACAGACCAATGGTGTTCTATACACCAAGGGTCCAGTGGCAGAGTGGCAACCTTCCCTAAAGTAAACCATCTGTCTGATAACACAGCAACCTCACACCGCTCCCTATCTGACCCCCCAAAACTTAATCAATACACACACACACACACACACACACACACACACACACACACACACACACACACACACACACACACACACACACAGGTCTGTCGGGCTTGAGTCATCTAAGAGAAAGTTTTCTTTGAGCAGCTTAAAAGGATCTAAAACAAATGCATTGGTGCATTTCAGTGAACAATAGCATCGTGACATGGTGTCTATTCCAAACTAACTACTGTACAATCCAAGTTCCAAGAATCATTTGGAGAATACATTGGTACTGTAGTAGCAGAGATACATACACATATGAGCAATTTCCTCTATATGTATTCAAAGCAGCAACAGCATTGATGCTGTTGATCTTTGATGTTGATGCCTCATACAGCTCTGCCTACAGTATGTGCACTTACTGCATGACGGCTAACTGTCTGACCTGTTCATTACGTCTGATACCACACTCATACTCTGGGAAAATAAGCAGCTTGATAATGAAACACATCTGAAAATAAAAAAGGCCTTGGTGCTTCTGCCTCATTATTTCCAATGATGAGTTCCAAAGTCCTCCATCCCTGTCTGCAGTCTGCCCTGCCACGACTGAAATGAAAGGAAGCAGTATGGAAAGTCGTGGGAGTTTGTTTGATAAAGCTAACAAAGCTTGCTAATGTTGAATTCGAACTACAGTATCTATCGTTTTTTTGGTTTCTTTTTCACTGTGATAAATGTGCAATTTTGTTGTCACTTGGATTATGTTATGTTGAAGAACTACAGTATCTAAAACAAAACTTCAGTTGTAAGCCAAAACTGATAGCGCACATTACAAACCCGTTCCACACACAGTGTGGTTCACAGTGCTACAGTACGTACATTACTCTACATTGTACTGCAGTGGAGGCTAGTGGAGGTAGAAATCGGGAGACGGGCTCATTGTAATGCATAGACTGGAATGAGGAATGCTATATCAAACATATCCATGCATTACAATGAGCCTGTCTTACGATTTCTGCCTCCACCAGCCTCCACTGGTGTACAGCAGTGTTTATCCAGAATCAGAATAAACTAGAGGATTCGGTTGTACAGTACCAAGAAGCTAGGTCCTTTCCTAAATACATACAGTATACGTGCTGACCAGGGGACAGTGGAGGCTGGTGGAGGTAGAAATTGGAGGTCGGGCTCATTGTAATGCATGGAATGGAATAAGGAATGGTATCAAACATTGTAATGCATGGAATAGAACGCATGATACCATTCCTCATTCCATTCCATGCGTTACAATAAGCCAGACCTCGGCGTCCGCCACCACCAGCCTCCCCTGGTGTTGACCGAGGGAACTCTAAATCACGCTGAAACCAATCCTTAGGTACCCGAGAATCGTATATCTCATCAGCTGGAGCACAGCGCCAGGCCAGGATTTCCCAGACAGAAACACAGTCTGAGAGGCATTACGAGAAGCAAACAGAGATGCCCTCTCGCACACAGAGACGCCAGATGTCGGTAATAACTTCCTAAATGCCAGTTCTGTGTCATCTCTTCCCTGTAGCTCAAGCTACTGGTGTTTCTGATGTTGTTGATGCTCACCTTTAGAATGGGGAGCAGATCCACTGTTTATTTCATTACTTGATGAACTTTGCTTTTTCACCTAAGTCAGCTATAAATGCATTTGCTTGTTCTAACCCTTGTTGCAAAGTGAGAGACCGAGAGAGAGCACTGTAAACTCCCCACTACTTCCTAAAATTGGATCGGCACTATTTCACCTTTTCATCAACACAAATTAAAGTGAAGGGACATCGGCGTAACATTAACATACATGCAAACTATATTTGTAGAAGTGATACAGGCTCAAGCGTGGAATGGAATGAGGAATGGTATCAGACATTGAACTAGGAAAGGCTGGTCTCAATGAGCCCGTCCTCCGATTTCTGCCTCCACCAGCCTCCCCTGGTAGATATACACAGCTCTCGTGTCAAAAGGTTCTTTATACAGTGTCTTTAGCCTAGGGATCTGACTCACATCCTCCCTCTACGGGGGACAAACACTCCACCCCCCCCCCCCCCCCTCTGGAGATTAGGCCACCCACAGCAGAAGATTGAAGAGGAGCCTCCGAGATAAGAGCTACTGCAATTTGAGGCCGAGCACTTTCAAAAAGGTCAGGATTATTTGCTGGGATAGAGCGTAGCAATTCAACAAAACGATGGGTAAGATGAGCGGGGGGGGGGGGGGGGGGGGGGGGGAGGAGGGGGGGAATACAGCCCCCTGTCGGGGCTGAAGTAGAAATAAACCCTCGTACAAAGCTTCCGGTCACAACGGTTCGTCTGCACCAATGGTGGAGTAAATGGATGGAGGACATTGTAGGTGCTTTTAGTTACACAGACTGACGGATGCGCTGACTATACAATAGCTGTGCATTATTAGGCAATGTGAGTGTTGTCCTCGTGTTTGGAGGTGTGCAGTGGAGTGAAACGGACCAAAAAACTCAGCGAGAGAAAAAACAGCTTTATGTGACTAATAATTAGGAAGATTTCATTTCAATAAACGTGTGTTATGAAAATGTAAGCAACAACTGTGGTGGTTATCTACTCATATCTGGGAGAAAGGAAATTAAACTAGTATAAATGTACCCTAACAAAAGGGGGAACATTGTCATATCTATTTTGCCCAGGATACAGAAAATTATAATAAAAGCATTGAAATTATTATTTTTTTCCTTTGGGGATTATTATGTACTATGTCCTTTTCATTCTAGTCATTGTGTCTATCATTTCCAACAGCCAAAACCTAAATCAAAAAACTCTGAAATGAAAGACTGGTAGACCAGGGAGTAAATACCGGCAAATCCCTCAACTTTCTTTTCAACAGGTATGACCTCTCTCTGAACCTAATGTGAATGTGTGAATTTTTCACGTAGAGATACACACATTACCCAGCTAAAGCTTTTCATAACAGAGATTGATCCCTCAACAGATTGCCTCTTCTGACAAAAAAAAACTATGGATATTAGAGAGAATGGAGATGAAGAGAGAGATGAAAAGAGCATATATTTGGCAGTGGGTCAACAGGCCTGTTCGAGACACAGTGGTGACAGCTGTGAGAAGCACGACACAAGACAACCGAAAAAAGAAAAAAAAATCAACAGGAGTGTTGAGCCACAGAGGCAGTGCCAAGTTTACTCACACTCCAGAGGGGAAGGCTGGCAGCGCGAGAGGCCGGCTATGGAGGCTTCCTTCTGATTGAGCGTAATGGATCCAGCATCTCCCCGCAAGCAGGAGTTAGCATGAATCAAACAAATAAACGCTGTGTGGTTCGATTCCTTGCTCGTCAAATCAAGGGGGGGGGGGGGGGGGGGTTAGGGTTAGGGTTAGGGAGGGATGCAGCCGATTGTGTCTCACTGATGAAGGGGTGGCTGGGGCCAGTGGAGAAGGAAGGGAGTGGTGGTGGGGGGTGGGGGTGGGGGGGCAGTAAAGAAGGAAATAGGGGGTCTCACTCACCACATGAGAGGGCTTGAGCGAGCCTCCGTCGAAGCGCGTGAGGCTGAAGCCGTCCTCCGGGAAGCCGTCACAGTCCTCCAGCTCCTGAACGTTACACGGAGGCTTGTCCTTGTCCGGGTTGCCGTTCTGAGTAGAGACCAGAGCACAGAGCACACATAGGCACAGCAGAGTGGGTGGAGTGCACTAACAGGACCAAGTAAGACGCTAGACTCTGGATTCATTAATTAGAGGCTGATTTCAACGGAGGTCTTGAGTGCTTTTGAGCCCTAATGAAGAGGGAGATGGGAAGAAGTGGAAGTTGAAAATACAGTTTTAAAGGAGGGAGGTTTGGCGTGGGCTACAGAGAGCTGGACATATTAGCGTCATAAGGACGGGGTGGGAAGGAGAGAGTGGGGAGGGAGAAGAAAGTTTAGGTGAGAAAGAGGGGCCTTAGAGGCTGGAAGTGAGGGCTCCGAGAGGGGGTGGGGGGTGGGGGGGGTGTTTGGGGGGTGAGAGAGTGTAGGAGAGACGGGTTCATTACAACTTCAAGAGGATAGGGGAGATGGAGAGGGACCGGTGGGGTCTGAAAGGCTGAGAAGGAATAAAAGGGGTGAAGTGGAGCAGATATACTGGTGTTGGGGGGGGGTATAGTGAAACAGATATACTGGTATTGGGGGATGGGGGGGGGGGTGAGGGCAGGGAGACTGGGGTTGGGGGGGGGGTTAAAGGGATATTCCTCTCATCACACAATTTCACCTGATTTTCCACTTAGCATGACTGTATCTGATTGGCCCAGACCGTTTTAGGGGTACTGTCTTGTACAACAAGCTGAGTGAGACTCACCATGTCCTCAGCAGTGAGGTGGGTCAGTCTCTGGTGGAGGAGGGCCCTCTGCTCCTCACTCAGCAGGAACTCCCCTCTGCTGTCTCCAGTCACCAGCTCTGGCCACATGGGACCCTCACTCCTCTTCTGTAGGGTGACCTCCAGGCTGGGAGGGAGAGAGAGAGAGAGAGAGGGATAGTGAGCAAGAAAAGAGGGAGAAAGAGAAAAGAGAGAGAGACACACAAAGAGAGACAGAGGGACCGACAGAAGGAGGGAGGGAGAGAGACAGAGAGACACAGAGGGAGGGAGAGGGATAGACGGAAGGAGAGAAAGAAAGAGATAGAGTCAGACAGACAGGGTGGTATGCAGCATTTTTTCTTCTTTTGGCTCTACACTCCAAACACACCCAGCATCTAAACTAAACTTGAGTAAACATGAGTGCTTAATTTGGACATTTGATTAAAGTGATGTTCTACCCTGAAACAGGGGGACAAAGCATAAAAAAGTGTGAAACTAATATGGACACCAATACCTTCAAATAAAAGCTGAGAATCTCGACTTTAACCTCATAGTAATTGTTTGATTTTAAAATTCCAACTTTTGGAGTGTAGAGCCAAAAGAAGAAAAGTGCACAGAATAACCATCAAAAGGCGGTAAAACCGAAGATATCTGTCGTTTTTCATCACTGTGTTAAAAGAAGTACAGCTGAGAGACATGGACAGGATGTTATTTTAACCTCAAAACAAAAAGGTTTACAGAACGGATGAAGGTGTAGAGTCCTGCTCAGCTGTCTCTCTAGAAGCAACACTCAATGATGTAACACATCCAGACAGCATTGTAGAGAGCCTTTGTTTGTACAAACTCATTTATATTTTTTTCTGCCATATATCTGATAATGAGATCCCAAATGAGAGCCATCTGAATGCAAATACAACACATTCACATCACACCTATTAATCATGAATCACATATGCACACACAGATGTACATAAACAGACCCCCGCACGCACACACACACCCAAGCGCACTGACACACACACACACACACACACACACACACACACACACACACACCTAGGTGTGCAGAGAGAGAGACATAGAGACACACAAACACACACCCACTCACACACACACACACACACACTCACTCACTCACTCAGTGGAGATAAGCCGGGACATTAGAGGCTTTTATCGAAATCAAGACGCATCGGAAATGGAAATGTAGTATTAAAACAAGTGACATAACACTGCTAATTGTTGTTGCTAATGAACAGAACAATGGGGGAGGGGGGTTCTCTGAAAGGAACAGGAGGAAGAGAGACGTGAAGAGTAGCAAGAGTGGGAGAAAATCGGTTTATTATAAGAGAGTGAATAAACATGACAAGGTTGTTGAGACCATAGAAATATTTCTATGGTTGAGAGACTGTGAATGAGAAACTAAATCTGGGGTAGAGCAAAATTCTTTCTCAGTCCAAACCAGACATTGCAAAATACAGCAGACTGACAAGTACATTGACTCTAAAGAGCCCGATCTTTGGGAAGTGCAACAACGAGAGTACACAACACAGGCAACCTAATGTAGAGGACATATATGATGATTGCCCTGTCGGTCAGCTCTTCTCCAACCCCACACACAAAGAACCGAGGTCTTCATTGTGGAAGAGGGTCAGGAAAGTGACCTCCACATCCCCCATCATGCTACAGAGCAAGCGGGGGGAGTCTTAGGTGTATATTTCTGTCTGTATCAGAATGTACAATAATATAATAATAATATATAATTAAGCAGCTGTAGAGGTGGTAATGCCCCACCCTCTCTCTCTCTCTCTCTCTCTCTCTCTCTCTCTCTCTCTCTCTCTCTCTCTCTCTCTCTCTCTCTCTCTCTCTCTCTCTCTCTCTCTCTCTCTCTCTCTCTCTCTCTCTCTCTCTCTCTCTCTCTCTCTCTCTCTCTCTCTCTCTCTCTCTCTCTCTCTCTCTCTCTCTCTCTCTCTCTCTTTGCCCAGTCTAATACATACAAAGTCCTGTGTGATAATTATCAACAGATGGACAAAACTATTTTGTATACGAGGAAACGTGTCATACAGTACTCTCCTTATTTCATACAGTACTCGCCTTATTTCATACAGTACTCTCCTTATTTCATACAGTACTCGCCTTATTTCATACAGTACTCTCCTTATTTCCTTGAAGGAGACATTCTTGGTACTAAGGTGAGATAAACACGTTACGTGTAACCAGAGGCGCGTCTGTGCTCACTGGTTGTCTAGAACAAAGACAATCCGGTTGGTATCGTTATGAATGAATAAAACTGCAATATCTGGAGGTAAAGAATGCAAGGGATTCATATGCTGAACTACAAAGTTTGCGATGTGTTACTATGTTTCATTAATAATGAATTCTACTGTTTAAGATGAGTTAAATGATTATTATTGATACTAACCCGAACCCAAACTATTGAAGACTTGTTCAGTGTGGCCTCCATTCTTTTGTGGACACACAGGAACCCACATGACATCGACCACCAATGGGATGGAGTTTGAGACTCTAGGGCGCTTCTATCAATACACAGGCAGAGAAGCCATTCCATGAAAGTAATTCATAGTATTTCATTCATCTATGTACATGGCATTGATGTAATACGAGGAAACGTTTGATTTGTGAATATTGTGTAGGCTGTAGTCTCACCAGTCTGTGTTCTCAATTCTTACAGTTGACATACGCATATATGACATATGCAAGTATTTAAGAATTGGGTGTGCCACTGTTCGTGTCGTTGATTTCCCAGACGGATAAAGCTTAGTGTGGATCCTGATGGCATTCCGGGATAAGCCCATGACACACAGTATAAGATGGGTGAGGCTTAGTGTCGATCCTGTTTGCATTCGGGGATAACTTGGCAAGAACTTTCTCCAGAACACTGCTCATTCACTGTTCGATCAGAAAATCATTGCAGTCATCACTCCCTTTTATTCATTAACTCATTCATTTGTTATTTTGTTATTATGTATTTTCATATTCGTGCAAATAGACTAATACACATTTGCGTGTGTCAAATTCGTTGCTGTGGCTTCATTGTTGCTTTCATGAAGTTCTCCTCATCAAACAGATTAATGACATTGATAAAAACGGTTGATATCTGTGAACTTAATAACAATTCAGAGTGAACTTGAGGACGCTCTGTTATAAATCTAAAACGTCCTGAGTGGTACGTGCCTCCACATATTTACAGATACATTTAAATAATTACAGAATAATTAATTGAGTAATTATATAATATGAACAGTCTGGATTATTGATTAAGGTATAGTCAGAACACTAACAATCACACTATGATAAACTGTTTGTATACAGCAGGGGAGACTGGTGGAGGTAGAAATTGAAAGACTGGCTCATTGTAATGCATTTGATAGCATTCCTCATTCCATTCCATTCCATGCATTACAATGAGCCCGTCCTCCGATTTCTACCTTCCCCAGCCTCCACTGGTATACAGTGATGCCCTGATGTGTCCATCTGAGCCCATTCACTACGAGAGGTTCTGTAATTTAACTCTTGAATCTAGACTAAGAACACCCGCTCTGTGTCTCTGTGCATCTCTATGGCTTCATTCACACTAAAGAGCTAAACTGAACCGAGCTGAGTGGAGCTGTACTGGGCTGGCCTGGTTACACATCCACCATCATTACTGAAACAGTGCTGAGAAGGACAATGTGAAAAGAAAATATACAAGCCTGCACAGTCTTGTTTTCTTCCCTTTCTCTAGAAGTGCCTTTGGCCCTTTTGCTTAACTGTGATGTATAGCTGATTCACTTACTTTCGACTAATGTGTTTCTTGGAAGTCCCTCTGGACATGATCGTCCGCTAAATGACTAAAATGTAAATGCTATGTAAATGTAATGTGAATCTAATGTAAATGGGATGTTAATGTTGATAAATTGCCACTTAAGGAGAGTTCAGCACGTATATCGTATATGGGTCCCTCTTGAGGGAGGGCATAGGTATACATTGAGTGAATCTAATGTAAATGGGATGTTAATGTTGATAAATTGCCACTTAAGGAGAGTTCAGCACGTATATCGTATATGGGTCCCTCTTGAGGGAGGGCATAGGTATACATTGAGAATCAGCCTAATGAGCTGCAGGATGCAGAGGGCTCCTTGTATGTAATGCTCATATAACACGATTGAAAAGGCCAAACAACTCCATATAAGGAGTGACATAAAATTCTATCTCCACAATGTAAATGTAACGTAAATGTGATGTAAATGTTCGGGTCGGCCCTGTAGTGTGAAAAGCCCCTTAGTCTGTGTGTCTCTGACTGTTTATCTCCGCATCTCCCCTCAGGGCATGCCGCTAACCTCTAACCTTTTGTCGTCTTTGATGATCCAGGCGCTGGCCTCGGGGTCCACTGGGGCGTGTAGCTGCCCCTCCAGCAGGGGGGCGAAGCCCTGGACCCCCACGCTCATAGTGTCCATGGTGAGCTTGAAGCACACGTTGTCTTTGGTGATGCCCTCTGGCATACGCACAGACACGGTGATATCCTCCTCTGACTGCTGCCAGAAGTAAATGGGATCTGAAATAGTACATGTTTTAATTGAACCTTTATTTATGCAGGTTAGTCTCATTGAGATAGAATCTATATTTCAGGAGAGATCTGGTCCAAGACAGGAAGGTTGGGGGGGGGGGGGGGGGGGGTACAATATTACAATATATGCCAATATGGTAATAACAATCCAATTTCCAATCCAATTTGATACATGTTTATAGATTTCTATCTGTTAAAATCATCCATAAAACATGTAGCACCAAGCATGGACTATATAGAATTACCATGACAGGGTTCATGGGACAGAAATGAGAATGCTATAACTACTGTATGTCATATTGTCATATTGCATTTTGTGGGGGTTTTCAGGGGTGGTGAACTATTCTCCTGTGTCCTCTGAGAT
The DNA here is from genome assembly GCF_951799395.1 of Argentina silus. Taxonomy (NCBI): domain Eukaryota; kingdom Metazoa; phylum Chordata; class Actinopteri; order Argentiniformes; family Argentinidae; genus Argentina; species Argentina silus. Next base: position 6,617,109 of record NC_139668.1, read on the forward strand.
TCCTTCCCCTTTCACTCACTAATGGCCAATCTCACAGTAAGTACCAATCACAAGAGACACACAACACATTACTCTGACATTTGTTAAAGGGGTAATCTTCAGAACCTGGCCAGGGGGTGATGAATTAAAGCTAAGGAACAGATTAATCTGGGCACATTGCCTTGTGTATTTCCTCTATTTAAATATAATTAAGCAGCTGTAGAGGTGGTAATGCCCCACCCTCTCTATCTCTCTCTCTCTCTCTTCCCTTCTCTCTCTCCACCTCTCTCTCTCTCTCACTCACTTGGCAAACTGACACTGGCAGGTCCATAATCATCTGGCTGGCAGAATCATAGCTAATTAAAAAGTAAGGATACTGTCACAATGTATCAGATATGTTCTGCTAAAACTCTGCTACAGAGTATATTGACAATGTACTTTGACCTTAATGGAGAGCGGATAGAAATAACTGACATGTGTCATCACAATCAATATACATGTTCCCTTCTGCAACCTATGACCCCCCTAACCCTAACCCAGTAAAGTCCCCTCTGAATACAACTATGTGGTTTATCATCATTGTCTACAGGGCCCAGTATTTCCAAACTTACAAAAAACAAAAAACACTTACAAAACAATATACCATATAGATCTGATCCTGGATAGCAAAAAAGAATCCAGATCATTCTAAACTAGATTTAAAGCTTTGAAATACTGGGCCCAGGATCCTTTATGATGCTATACTGGTGGTTTGCATTGAGGAGAAATACAGTTGCATGTTTTAATACAGTTTGGTGTGTAATGTATAGCCTACAACATGAAACATGTTTCCTTTTAAAACATCACCAACAGAGGCACACACACACACGCACACACACACACACATACAAAAGAAGAAGACCTGTATAGACGCGTCAAACTTGCCCTGCTGAGTGACAGAATCAACTTCCTGCCTGATCCCCACAAAACGGGATGCCAACATTTGACCCTCCATTACATCATGCCACTGCTCTTTCCTTAGACAGGAAATGACCAGTGCGGACACAGATGGTCAACTTGGTAAAGCTCACAGGGTCACTGGCTCACTCAGCTCTCACCTGTTCACCTGCTCTCTCTCTCCATCCAACGGTATCAGATTTTCAGTTTTCAACAGCCTCTAATTTTATGTTGTCCTCTTTCCGATTATCCGTCCGAGGCTCTGAGCCCCTCAAAACTAGACCCCTGGCTGAGTCTACTCTGCCCTATATCCTGGTCCCCCACGCCCCCACCACACTATACCACATTCCACATTAGTTCTGTTCAGCACCTGATCAGCCAAAGGAGGATGGGTGACCCTTGTAGTCTGGTTCCTCTCAAGGTTTCTTCCTCCCAGGGAGTTTTTCCTTGCCACTGTGCCCTGTGTGTGCCATGTTTTTCTCCCCTCTAGGGAGTGTTTTGCTTGGCTTGCTTTTTGGGGGTCTATAGTTCGGTGTTAGTTCATATTGTTTGTATTGTATTTATTGTTTATAATGTTCAGTATTGTTCTTGTTGTGAAGCACTTTGCAACATTTGTCTATGTAAAAAGTGCTATACAATACATTAGATTGAAGCTCACAGGGTCACTGGCTCACTCAGCTCTAACCATTCATCTGCTCTCTCTCTCTCACACCTGTTCATCTCCTCTCTCTCTCTCTCCTCCACCTGCTCTCCCTCCAACCTGTTCACCTACTTCATCTGAATCAATTCAATCCACTGCCAGAGAGGGACTCAACATAATACATGGAAAGGAGCCAAATGCTACTGTGTCTCAACATGAGACAGGGAGCAACATCGGAGGCAAGACAGATGGGGAGATATAAAGGAGTCCATGGATGGCTTGAGTCATACACACCCACAGCCCTCTAATTTCTCTGGCCAAACCTTAGTACTGGAATTGGACCAATTTTCACATCACGACTACAGAGACAGACTTGGCGAGATCTGAAGCAGACACAACTTCATTATCTGCTTTTGTTGTTGATCTAATGAGTCGGAGTCTGGGTCTCGCAGGGCTCAAGAAGATAATGAGGAGGAGAGGGGTGAACTTCTCCCACTCTCGCTCTTTCTCTCTCTCCAAAAAAAAAAAAAATACTACTTTGCACTACCTTGTGAAGAATACAAGATCGTTTCTAAGTGTCTTTCTAACATACTAAGGGATTATTTGGATTTATCAGTGCTTAAGGATCAATCATACTGTAATCCTGATCATTCCATCATGGATAAGACTGTTTCTGATGTGTTTGATGTGTTTTTTTTGTCCTGGGTAGGTTTACTGTATGCTGGGGCCGCTGGCATGGTTAAGGTGGTTGGTGGTCTGAGGTGCCCGATCCATGTTTAGAGGAGAATCAGGCAAGGCTGCCCCATCTCCAGCCAGCTGTAGTGTCTTGCTAGTGAGCCCCTACTCACAATCACTCACAAGGGAAGCTCACAGAGCTCTCCATATGGGGTAATGTATATCACTGTTTTTGTTCGAGGGAGAAAAGATGTCCAGGCTCTGTCAAGGGCTTTAGAAAATATGAGAAAGCTTCTTCAGCCAGAGTCAACTGGCAAAAGAGTAAAACCGGGGGGCTTGCAATGGGGGAGGGAGTGCCTGAAGTTTCTGGGAGTATTTTTAGGTTCAGAGAATTATCTGAGGAAAAGCTGGGAGGGTGTAGTGGAGAAAGGTGTACACCAGGTTGTCTCGATGGAAATGGTTGTTACCTCGGCTGCCCTACAGGGGAAAGCGTTCTGGTAGTCAACAACATGGCCACCTCTATCCTGTGGCACAGACTGATTGCGCTACAACCATCTGGATTGTCTGATAGGAGAGGTTGAACGGATGCTCTGGAACTTGTTCTGGTCTGGCCAGCACTGGATTCGAGCTGCAGCTCTTCTCTTGCCAGTGCTGGAGGGGATACAGGACTTGGGTGGACATTGGCTGGCGGGTGATGGCATTCTGTCTACAAGCGTCCCAAAGACTGTTACACCATAGTAGCCTCACTCCGTTCTATCAGTCTGTACTGCAATCAGTCTGTGTCCTGAAAGCCTGAACTGCCACCAGGGATGGGGTTGTTTGAGGAGCCTCTGTACCACAACCTCTTCATACAGACAAGAACTCCATCCTCCATCAGTCCGTGTTTGAGCCTGTTGGCTGCAGGGTGTGTGAAGCTGGGCAACCTTATGCAATTCACAAGCAGATCAGTGGTAGAACTTGGATAGAGGGCTGGGATTAGGTCCTCTGGTCGGTCTGCTGAACCAGGTGGTACTGTAGCAGAGGTCCTGGGTTCCGTGCTAGCTTCCTATCGAGCCTTTGTGAATAACAATGACCGACCAATGGACTGATGGCTCTGAGAATGTTTTGCCCGCACTGCAGATCATTGCTGCTGGAGGTGGAGGGGTTGTTGGGGAGTGGCAGGAGGTGGAGGGGCTGTTGGGGAGTGGCAGGAGGTGGAGGGGTTGTTGGGGAGTGGCAGGAGGTGGAGGGGTTGTTGGGGAGTGGCAGGAGGTGGAGGGGCTGTTGGGGAGTGGTAGGAGGTGGAGGGGTTGTTGGGGAGTGGCAGGAGGTGGAGGGGCTGGTGGGGAGTGGCAGGAGGTGGAGGGGCTGTTGGGGAGTGGCAGGAGGTGGAGGGGTTGTTGGGGAGTGGCAGGAGGTGGAGGGGCTGGGGAGTGGCAGGAGGTGGAGGGGCTGTTGGGGAGTGGTAGGAGGTGGAGGGGTTGTTGGGGAGTGGCAGGAGGTGGAGGGGCTGGTGGGGAGTGGCAGGAGGTGGAGGGGCTGGTGGGGAGTGGCAGGAGGTGGAGGGGCTGGTGGGGAGTGGTAGGAGGTGGAGGGGTTGTTGTGGAGTGGTAGGAGGTGGAGGGGCTGTTGCTCTCCTTTGCTACTCCAGAGCTGAGGGAGTTTAAGGTGGCTGGGAAAACTGCGCTGGACATCTTGTGTGAAGGTGTTAAGTGTACCTTCACTCACAGGGGTGAAGGTGGGCTGAGTTGCTAAGTTACAGACACTTCCCCTAAAGGCTGCTGGCAGTCATTGTATAAGCGTCCCATCGACAAACGGCCAGCGGACCTCCTATGGAGGATTTTTTGGGCCGTTTGCAACTAACAGGCATCTGGTACACTGGATCCAAGTGTTGGGGAGGGTTGTCCTTTTTGCTCTGATTTTGAAACATTCATTCATCTCTTTGTTCAGTGTCCACATTTAGTTATTTTGTTTGATTTGTTGTCCAGTTGGTTTTTGTGTTTTTCTTTCGGACTGTTCATTTTGGGGCCAAAGTACTCCGTCAGAAGGAAGAGTGAAGTGGTGCTGGTTAATGTTCTGTCTGAGGAATAGTATCTTGTATAGTATCTGAAGAATTGTATGTTGGGGCAGGGGTCTGTGGACCTGGTGGGTATGTTTGTGGAGTTGATGGTTGCCTGAGGGTGGAGCATGCCTATTATAACCTGGTAGGGAATGTACCCATCTTTATGAGTACCTGGGGCCTGCGAAATGTTGTATGTGCTCTTGATGATTCTTTCCTCACAGGGATGATGACGATGATGATGACGATGATGATGACGATGATGTCCTGAGTGGTTAGGTGTCTATGGAATATATTATTATGTATTGACCGATTAAATGGGATCTTAGAATAAAAAATCTCTCTCTCTCTCTCTCTCTCTCTCTCTCTCAACAGTCTCTGTGTGTCTGATAGCATCAGGTCACCTCTATCTCCCAGAAGCTTTTCACAAGGCTGACCCAGGAGGAACTATAACAGCCTAATGAATTTCCTCTCTGTCTGGTTACTCATCCCCATGCTGCTCTTTCAAGCACTAGCCCTTTTAACAAATAAAACAGCCTCTCCCTCTCTCTCTCCCTTCCTCTCTCCATCTCTCTCTCTGTATATGACAAGAATACTGATAAAAGGCTGTAGTTCAAAGCTGCCATTAGTGCGCTTTTTGCATGTCAAGGAAAGGACACCTCATTTTGGATGAATATTAGACTCTCCGAAACTCAGAACACATGCCTGATCCTTTTAGGCGACTTTCGCTTCTCTCATTAAAAGAGTCCTCCGTACTCTGCATGGGCAGCATACGGTTCTGTTTTTATGCATCTGAGAGCAATGCAAGTGGTTTAATCAACACACACATACACACACACACACACACACACACACACACACACACACACACACATACACGTAAATGTCTGTGTAGTCATTTGCCTGTGGATCCTGCTTTCCTCCTGATTAACTGCGCCTCTCTCTGTATGCGTTTGATAGCTAGGGACCGAATCGGGTTCTTGAGTCATGATTCCAAACGACAAAGGGCATTCTCATCACGACACACCCGACACAGGTCAATGCCTTTAGAATGCGGAGATCAATCAACTTTGTGATTATTTGTTTCAACAATGTTATTTCCCTGGTAACTGATGCAGAAAATGTGTGCATGTATTTTGCTAAAACAAAGTAATATCAATCTGAAGCTGCAAAAACATGGCAACCAAATAACCATAACATTCGTTTTTGGAAAGAGACTAAATTTGTTTATATTGCTTTCAATACATTCCAACAATAACTAGAGATTAAACGTTCTTCATTCTCACTGAATCCAAATGTAATTCAATTGTATTTTGGAATCCTGTATCTTACACATCAAGACACTGAGATGTCAGATCAGAAGAACCTAATGACAGAGGTGGCACCACTGCTACCCTCTAAAAAGGATCCAACTAAAATCAATGCAATGAGAGGAAATGTTCACACAGATGACCAGGTCTGTCTGACACAGGCTCTATTTGAGGTATTCTGCTTGTATGACTGGTTGTTTCTATGGCTACAACCAACCACTTTGTGTATTCAACCAGGACCTCAGGAGAGGAGAGAGGAGGGAGGAGGGAGGAGAGAGGATGGAGGAGAGTGGAGGGAGAGATGAGAGAGAAGGAGAGGGGTTGAATGCTCCTTGAAACAACTTCAAGTTCTATCTGAGATAGAATGAGATATTGTTGATATCATTACAGCCGTCTATCATGAAGATGACATTTAGGTGGTTTGATTACTTCATTTTCTTTCATCATACGGTCATGATAGTCTGGAGCATCCGTGTCCAATGTAGGTAAAATAAATTAAGATTTTTATTAATTGTTATCAAAGCATGTTGGAGCCGTACTCGATATTCTACCAAACTCTCTACAGTGAATATGTGACATGAGATAGCCCTGTCAGTCTAGTCTTGCATGATATTTCTTCTTCTCCTATGTTCTTTTTGAAGGAGCATTTGACCTGCAGCATTGACCTACCAGCGGAGGTCTCCACGTCCATGGCCTCTGGGGCGGGCTGCTCCACCGGTTGGCCGTCCACGTGTGTGAAGACAAAGGGTTTCTCGGAGGCCACCATCAGACCCTTCCCCTGGGGTTCCAACGCTGCGTAATGAGGTACGGACTTACCCCTCAGGACCCTCCTCTTTGTCACAACGTACTTCTTCTCCTGTCCTGAATACGGCAAAACCCAGGACACAAACACACACGTTCAAGTAAATTAGACTCATTGAATAGCGACTAATCTCACATGGCCATTTTCTCCTATGTTGTTCAATAATGGTTTTACATTTTACATTATCAGAGTATGAAAAAACTGAGTGTGGTCAATGGTGAGAATATGAAAAATAACATTCTCCAAAATTCTTGAATAAACCTTTCAAGTACAGTACAAACATTGTTGCACTGTTAATAAACACTACAAAAAACATTTATGCATAAATAGTATTCAACCATGAGAAATTATTCTGCCTCTAAGTCCCAGTACAACAGAATGGGTGGAACACAAAAGTTGGCTTGGCGTTAAAAATGGTGATGAAAAACCAAATATGGGCTAATTAGCACAAACGGTGTAGGCTCACACTAACTCTGGGACACTGCGCCAACACCAGAGGTGCAATCTGCAAACACGGACAGGCAGCCTATCACACGTCTGGAACCACACTACAAATGTCATGGCACCAGGGACTCGCCAAAGTCTAATTTTCTCATTCTACTCCATTGTTATTCTCTCCTATTATGCATCAGTCTAGATAACTGAGCGCGCACAGACACACAGACACACACAGCCACGCACACACAAAGACACACACACAAAGACACACACACACACACACACACACACACACACACACACACACACAGACACACACACACACACACACAGACACACACACACACACACACACACACACAAAGACACACACACACACACAGACACAGACACACACACAGATGGACACATACAGACACAGACACACACATGCTCCCTCCTAGTATTAATCAGTCTAGGTAGCTGGCACAGGGGGAAAATGCCCAGAATTTTAATGAAAATTCTCCTTGGAAACGTTTGTTTCAGAGGGTCACACATCTTTGGCATCATAAACAAGAGCAGATTAACAGTAATTGATAACCGTTTAGCTTCCCAAAAATGTGCTCATCAAATGTGATTTCTGTTATGTCTACGATGTGATGATAGCAATCATGCACAGAAGATGAAGAAAAATTGATACAAATGTTGCGAACATCCTAATTAAAACCCTGTTTAATTAACTCACTTCAACTCTATTCTGCAGTGACAATAGAGACATTACTAAAATACTAATATTAATAAGACATCATACAGGCATAATGTTTCTAAATTACTTAAGTCTTTGGAACGTAGTCAGGTGGTTTTATTCTAAATCACCCTCATTGGCAATGAAAGAAGGTTGTTCACACAAACAGGTGGATGAGATCTGCTTGAATGGTGATGGTACAGGAGCTTTGGCGTCTACTGTTTCTAAGCTATACCTGCACCCACAGAACATGTGGAAGAGTGTGTTCCATCCTGAAGCCTTATGAGCAGTCAGCACTGTACAGCAGGGGAGGCTTACAGTTCATTTTTTTGTATATGGTCCCAGCGGGAATCAAACCATCAACCTTAGCATCGCTACTGCCATGCTCTACCCACTGAGCCACAGAGCTCCTAGTCAGTCCACCACTCACCCTGTTCTGCAGTGTTGGCGACTGTGATCCATTCCAGAGACACGGTGTAGCCACTTCCCTTGTCATCCGAGTCCGATGAGTCTTTCTGGATGCGGAGCAGCAGAACGTCCATGAAGTGGAGCCCTGCCTGGACGTGGGAGATGCTGTGGAGGATGGTGAAGGGATCCCCCATCTCCTCACTGAACAGAGGCTGAGACGACGAGAGCAAGAATATACAGTGCATTCGGAAAGTATTCAGATCCCTTCACTTTTTCCACATTTTGTTAATTTAAAATGGATTCAATTCATTTGTTTCCTCATCAATCTATACACAATACCCCATAATGACAAAGCCAAAACCGTTTTTTAGAAATGTTTGCTAATTTATGAAAAATAAAAAACTGAAATATCACATTTACATAAATATTCAGACCCTTTGCTATGACACTCGAAATTGAGCCCAGGTGCATCCTGTTTCCATTGATCATCCTTGAGATGTTTCTACGACTTGATTGGAGTCCACCTGTGGTAAATTCAATTGGTTGGACATGATTTGGAACGGCACACACCTGTCTATATAAGGTCCCAAAGTTGACAGTGCATATCAGAGCAAAAACCAGGCCATGAGGTCAAAGGAATTGTCCGTAGACCCTCGAGACAGGATTGTGTTGAGGCACAGATCTGGGGAAGGGTTATATTAAAAAAAAAAAAAAAAAAAAAAAAAAAGGTCCCCAAGAACACAGTAGCTTCCATCATTCTTAAATGGAAGGAGTTTAGAACCACCAAGAAGGGAGAAGGGCCATCATCAGGGAGGTGACCAAGAACCCAATGGTCACTCTGACAGAGCTCCAGAGTTCCTCTGTTAAGATGGGAGAACCTTCCAGAAGGACAACCATCTCTGCAGCACTCCACCAATCAGGCATTTATGGTAGAGTGGCCAGACGGAAGCCACTCCTCAGTAAAAAACACATGACAGCCCGCTTGGAGTTTGCCAAAAGGCACCTAAAGGACTCTCAGACCATGAGAAACAAGGTTGAACTCTTTGGCCTGAATGCCAAGCGTCACGTCGGGAGGAAACCAGGTACCGCTCATCACCTGGCCAACACCATCCCTATGGTGAAGCATGGTGGTGGCAGCATCATGCGGTGGGGATGTTTTTCAGCGGCAGGGACTGGGAGACTAGTCAGGATCGAGGGAAAGATGAACGGAGCAAAGTACAGAGAGATCCCTGATGAAAACCTGCTCCAGAAAGCTCAGGACCTCAGACTGGGGTGAAGGTTCACCTTCCAACAGGACAACGACCCGAAGCACACAGCCAAGACAATGCAGGAGTGGCTTTGAGACAAGTCTCTGAATGTCCTTGAGTGGCCCAGCCAGAGCCCGGACTTGAAACCGATCTCCGGAGAGATACCGGAGAGATACTTTCCGAATGCAAAACATGCTGTATCAAATACAGTGTAAAGTTCTAGTGAATCATTAGCCAAATGTGAGGCTGAAAGTGGGTGGACTGTGAAGTTTGGGCTTATGAAGATTTAGTCTACAGTAGGTTACTAATTATTTGGACTGAATCCAGATCACTCATCTAATAATATGAAATACAAAGAGAAACATAATGCCAGCTTGGCTCTGATCCCACTTGAACCTCGCTAAATTGGAATGTTTGAGGATATAAACTCATTCCGTATTCTACACTTGAACTTTAGGCTTAACATTAAGTCGCTCATCTACAAACAAAACCAGATCTTAAAAGAGTCTGTAAATAACAGGGTCTTAGGAGATAAAATGCTCCTGGGTTCCTTTACTTACACAGAGGTACTCACTTTGACAAACACATTTCTAACAAATTGCATTATTTCATCTTTGTTCTAATACCTAGAACCTAGCAAATGGCCCGCTGTATGATGTTAGATACGAAATTCAAAACAAATAATGAAGTTAGTGTGGAGCTAAACACAGGGCGAGTCAGAGGATGTTGTCCTGTCTTCTTACCTCCCACTTGCTTTGGGAACTCTCTCCTCTCTTGCAGGTGCGGAGAAGGTAGAGTCTGCCGGTGCCGTCCGAGAGGGCAGCCCAGGTGGCCGAGGTGAGGCTGAGAGAGGCACAGAGACGCACCTCACACTCGCTGGGGTCAGGGATCATGTGGTACACCTCTCTGGGCTTCCCAAACGCTGTGTCCTGTGATTACAATAAACAATTCATTTACAACACAGAGTTAATATGACAATGGATTTACTATACAGAGAACTGTCAGTCTATAAGGTAGTGGGCAATATGGGGGAAAACTGGGAACGGCAGCTTGTTCCAATCCTTGTCGAGGACAAAGCTAAGGATCCAGTATTGAGCAGGCCACTCTAATCCCACAAGGCCATTCAGGTGCAGATGACTGAAGTGCACACACAGTCAAATAGGCCGATGCCATATGCATACTGTACTCATTACCACCGTCATGGGGGCTCAAGGTAGACCCTCTAATCAATAAAGCTGAGTGATGCAGAGTTGGACTTTGATTGGACCACCAATGGGGGAGAAACAAACTTCTCAAGACCCCCTTGAGAACGGTGTAATTGAACTCAACACCAGAGATGTTCTCCCACAGCCTAATTAGAATAGATGGAGAAGATACAGATGAGCATCAATTACAGGTAAGGCAGACAGGCAGGCAGCACAAAGTAACAGAGATTCAAAAGGACTGGGCAGAGACTGCCCTTTTGTTGCCATGGTGCTTGATGCGGCATATTATGGCAGCACATATAATACACCTTTCAGATCATTTTCTCTGCCAACCTCTTAATGCTTCTGTTCAGGGTGTAAAACGGTCGTGGTACAATACACCTCCACCGCCCTTCACATGTACACAAAAGCCTTCCCAATATAATTATCATGTGATCATTGTAATTATAATGTGAACAACACATTTCCATAAAGACTCATTGAATGAAATCAAAGACAAGAATTCTACTGGAGAGGATTATGGTTTGATCACTATCATTTGCCTTTTAGACAGAGAGGGGTGATACCAAGAATAAGCCCTCAACTTCCAAGAATCATCCCCTCATCATGGTCATTGCTGAACATTGCATGCAGAGAAAAGTTCTCTGACAGCTAAACTAATGTGAAATAATAAGCCTTCTCTGTTGGGGGTCATGGATTCACAGCACTACCCCATCTTCTTCTGTAAAGATGTTTTATGTTGTACTGTATCAGTTGCAAATCTCCATCTCTCTTTGAGAGAAGAGGCCATGCAGACATTTATGTGTTAGTTGTCACTGAAACAATAACTGAATTTCATGGGCACATAATTGGGTAAGTAATTATGTGCTAAAATGGTAATTACTCAATAATAGCCAAATCAAAAAACAAATTACAATTAACAGGTATTCAGTAAGTAATCGCGTGCTAAAATGGTAATTACTCAATAATAGCCAAACCTAAAAGCATTGTTCATTATAATAGCCTAACTGCTTGTTTGTCTCATTAAAACAAGCACCACTGGGCACCAGTTGGTACTGACAAAACCCAAGTATGTTTAGTGCGTTGAAGTACAGTAAGTACCACAAGCACTGCCGACTTCACTCTACCAATAACTTGAAAGCTGAGCATTATGGAACCATTGATTTCAACCGTGAAGGTACAACCCAAGATTATAGAGTTAAGAATTATAGAATGCTTATTAAGAATTATGGAATCCTCCTATCTCTTTGGTACAGCAAAGCAGGTGTTTGATGAGGTGTTAGAACCATAGAGATAGAATGGTTCTATCTCTGTGGTTAGAACACCCTCTGTTGGTGTTATCTGAAATTAACATTTCAAGTGTGTAGTAGTTTTTGTTAGTTTGTGAGCTGGGCGGTGGCGAGTGGAATTGGGGTAGGAGGGAGGGAGGGAGGGAGGGAGGGTAGGTGATAGGGATGGGGAATTTGGTTGGAAAGCGTAATTTATAAATGTATTTGTAAAGCATCCTGTCGTGTCTGTCATTAAATAACAATAACAAGTATTGGAAGATTTATGGAAGATCCACAATATTGAGAGATTATTGAGGGGCTCTTACCAGGGTGACAGTCAGATTCAACACACGTCCTTTGCAGTCCACAAAGTAAACGCTTTCCTCATACCAGGGATCCACGTGTAGATAGTTGTACATGCCAAATGCACGCACATGGTCCAATGTGTACTGACTGTCCTTCAGTTTAACCTCCGCCACAGCTGAAAGAGAGGGAGTAGATGCAAGAACGTGATAAGGTGCAAACATATGGGTATGTTCAACCATCTGCAATCACAATTATACCTTGTACCTGAATCTCAGTCTATTTCATTCTAGTGGTGACCGGGTTGATTCTGTCTTTTGTGAACATCCTTTTTGATAAGATCAAAGCAACAGTCATACTGGCAATGACAAGTATACGGGCTAATGTTTTTTTATGCATTGTGTGTACAATCATTCTGTGTAATTCAATACACTGCAAGGGTCACACGTCACATTACAGTGCTCGTATTAGTGTTTAGGTGTAACATGTATTATAATTGTATTGTGTTACACTGTGCTCACATACCAGGGAAGGCTGGTGGAGGTAGAAATTGGAGGACGGGCTCATTGTTATGCATGGATAGAACGAGGAATGGTATCAAACACAGCCTCCCATTTCATTCCAGCCTGCCCTGTCACATATTTACGGTTATATTAGGGGATAAGGCATGGGTCAGATCTAAGGTAATTCCTATAATAGAAATTATTAATTACAAGTCCACAACAATAGTAATCATTCAGGAATACTATATGTGACTAGGATTATAATCTTATTTACATTTGGATGTTGTGTGTACAATATAATCCTCGTCACATGGAGCTACAGCAATACAGGTTAGTTTTGCTGGTACACCACACAGCATCACAAACTGATACAGCCTGACCTATGCCTCTGATGTACGCACAACCAGAGCAGGGGAAATTATACTATTAAAAAAACAAGGTACTAAGTAGTTGTGACTGAATCAGAAAATGAAAATGAATCAGAAAAAAATAACTGAAATGAAAAAACAAGACGAACATGCCCAGATTTGTGTCACGTTACGATGTGTCACTACAGTCACGAGTAATACAGTACATTTGCAGTTCCAATAATGGGAAATATTTGACAATAGCTACTGAATCAATTTTGCGAATAAGAAGATAGGAGGTACAACGCGACGTGGCGTGGAGTCTCACCAGCATCTAGCTCTATGTTGTAAGTTGGTATAGCGTCCAGAGACAGTCTGTAACTCTCAAAGTTGGGATCCAAAAGCTGTCTGTTGACCTTCAATGAATAATTTGATGCAGCCATGTTTTAGAATAATTAATAATTCGTCTACAATGCAATAAGCAGACAAATGGAGAAATTATGGAGCTCAATTCTACACATCAACTTCATGTGCTTCCTGTATCACTCGGAATAATTTAGTAACGGACCTGCTCGTTTGGAATTCTGGGAAATTGAGTTTTCTTTATTCACGCGACTAATTTATCAGTTTTGTCATTTATCCTTCATAAATCCTTACTGTGTGACCCTTATCTTAAATCTGTTATTTTCTAACTTAATCAGGGTGGGGTCATTTGTGTTGTTATTTCTGTGGACTGATTAAAATATACATGTTTTGGCATTTACAGCACACAGTAACCCCTTTCGATGTTAAATGAAAAAAAATAATAAGAATAATTTCGTCTGTGGTAGTTATGTACGAACATGCCAGAGATTGATGCATCGCAAAGACATTCATGATCAGGTTTGATGGAATGATAGCTATAGGACTCAACATCTCGTAGTTCAACGCTGCCTAGTCGGAACCTTTGAGCTTTTGTGTTCATCGACGGTAGGCTTTTGGGTTGGGAATGTGTGTTCCCTCTTTATCATCCAGAAGAGGTAAAGCGCTTTGTTTACTAGTAATCAACAGCTTGCTATAACGAGTTTGTGGGCTGTCTTTGTAAACTTACGGACTTCTGCATTTACTTTCAATTTCAGGGAAAAGAACATGAGCAAAGATTCACAAATGAGGGCTGCAATAAATCAGAAGTTAATTGAGATGGGAGAACGGGAGCGGTATGTGATCATCATCATCAACAACTGCATCAAGCCTTGCAGACATCCGCAACAACACAGTCTGATACTGTTTTCTGATACTGTCCCCAGTTGACTCAAACGTGAATGTTTCCCAATAGGTTGAAAGAATTGCTCAGGGCAAGGCTGGTAGAATGTGGATGGAAGGATCAGTTGAAAGCCCAGTGCAAAGGTATTTTGTGTGTGTGTGTGTGTGTGTGTGTGTGTGTGTGTGTGTGTGTGTGTGTGTGTGTGTGTGTGCGCGCGCGCGTCTGCGTGCGTGCGTGCGTGTCTGTGTCTGTGTCTGTGTGTGCGAGCAGAGAGAGTGAAATAAATGGAGAGACTGTTTTTGTAAAACAAAAAAAAAGAGTGTCCTCTTGAAATATGAATCCTCATTTGCAGATGTGATCAGAGAAAAGGGCCTGGAGCATGTAACAGTGGAGGACCTGGTGGCAGAAATCACACCGAAAGGAAGAGGTACAGACAGTATACAGAAAATAAAGAGTGACATTGTTTTCTGGTATTTCCTTTCAATGAATCTCCAGCTGCTGAGACTGTGGCCCTGTTTGAATACGATAACTTATATAAAGTTATAATAAGTTTAATATAATTTATAATAAATTACAATAATGCATCGTTTTGTCCTCCCTTTCTTGTAGTAATCACTGATCTAACATGATTGGATTGGTCAAATCTAGCTTTTTCTCTGCAGACCTGTCATTTCTTAAAGGAAGGGAGGATGCATTTTATACTATACAAATAGAATCTAGGTCTCAATGCCTTTGCTAACTATGCTTTTATTTTGTTCTTTTCCCATGCAGCGCTTGTACCCGATAGTGTGAAGAAGGAATTATTGCAGCGAATCAGAGCTTTTTTAGCTCAAAACTCTACCTTGTGAATGAGACTTGTAGTCTATATTTTTGCTTAGGTTATCAATTAAAATCAAGTGCAGAATGCTTTCTTTTTTCATTGTTTGAGCCACCGAAGTGATATTATTTTTACTTTATCATGGTTTTTGATATTGATTTAGTTTGTTGTTATGCTACAATTTTAAGAATAAAGTCATTGTTATTTTTGGTCAGCAAGACTCCAGTCATTCTTCTTGATTCAGACATTCCATGTGTATTCACCTCCCCAAGGTTTGAACTAAAAATGCACAAGAACAAAAGGGCTTCAGTTTGGTGAGTTTCGTGTAAAGGTCAGACTTTAATGTATAATGTTTCTGTTATTAAAAAGTACGTGGTTATACATGATTACGTCTTTGGATTATGTTTCTCTTTTCTCTTATGCCTTGTCTGTCTAATCTGAGTCATCCGATGCATTAAGGTCTATTGTGTCGAACGCCACAGGAGTCATCTGACCCGGGGTAACCTCATCCACGACTAGGTCTCGGACACAGGTATGGTGGATACAGCCATCGAGAGGTGGTGCTGTCTCATCTCCTCCGTCTTCTCACTCAATAGGTGCTCCACTCCTGCCAACTCTTGCTGTAGATTCTGTTGTGCTTGTGAAACCACTGGAGCGCTTTCTGGCCTGTTGGTTCATAAATAGGCCAATAGGGGTTACTGGGACCAGGGGTCTCGAAAGACTTACGTTGTATAGGTTGTACTTCAGCTCTTTTGGGGCCCTCAAACCTATGCCGCAGGTCGATGTCTCCCAGCGGTACTATGTCTGCCCTAGGTTCTGCTGATAACACTGGGGCTCCCAGTGGCTCCCCTTTTCTCCGCTGGAGTATAGCGGCCTCCTCTGGTCATTTGCCAAGTGCGAGTGTATGGATGACCCCCTGCTCCCACTACGGTAGTATCTGTGGTTGTGGTATTTATATCTATAGTATGGCTTGTATGTATGAGACACCCGGTGAGGCCGAGGCTGTGGGAGCCCCCTGCTTGGGGGGACTTCTCCCTGTTACTGGTATCGGGGGATCGCAGGGTCACACGGCGAGGTGGAGATTGAGAAGGCCTTTGCTCTACGGATCTCTCCCTGTTACTGATCTCCGGATCGCCATCACGTGGTGGGTTTTGTTTAGATGGATCTCTCAGTGAATATCATTCTTTTGACAAGGGACAATCCGGAATTCAAACAACAATAAAGCGGTCTTCCCGCCACTTTTTGTTTTGGTGGAAAACAGCTGAGGGATGGGGCTGGAGAAAACCACTGTCAAACTTGTGATGCTCCATTGATGAGTTTGCATCCTAGATCATTGTATCATTGCATGGATGATAGGTGCAATGACTGACCATCCATGAGATCACTGATAGTTTTCAACCATGTTTTGAAGCTATATAGTATTGGTTTACAATTCCTACATTGTTTAGAAAAAACGTATATGTTATGTTCTGATGGGGTAAGATAGTTTAACTAAGTTCATAAGATATTTCTCATGAGGTATATTCTTCAATAATCAATGACTACATGTCATTAATATAAAAGTTAAAACATTGAGTTACCAATCCCAGATTGCCCTTTTATAGAACCATTTTATATCACTGCTCACTGAGAAATGTGTTTCTAGTGAATTCGTCTGTGTACCCTGGTCTGTGCATGCATACACATACAGGCGACTGCTATGAAACTATAGTCAGATATGCATAGTGAATTTGCATAGTTAAAATAATATGACGTTGAGGTCGAGATAAGTACATTTCCCCTCTGATCTTTTTGGTGTCTGACAGTTTAATGGTCTGACTGATAAGATAATGGTCTACCACACGAAGTGAATTACCACATTGTGCACCAAGCTCGTAAAAACGTCACCCACTGAGAGGATTATCAAAGAAGAGGAGAGGAGAGGAGAGGAGAGGATTATAAAAGAAGAGGAGGAGTGACTCAAATATGCGCACCTCCTACTGTGGCAAGCGTTAAAGCAGGGATATATAATGTTTAAAAGTTGCTGAGGGTTTGTTAAGCCTTCCTGAACACTGCTCCGACAGGTAAATTCTCAGCTCAACAAATGATGTTTCTGTTGATACTCGATAACTTTTTTTTTAACACTGACCTTTCCCTATAGCCTACGATGAACATAACATGTTTTCGCTATTTGATTTCTATTGGCATACATTTTAAAAACGTTTTTCTATAGGCCGACTGAAATTGGTTGATATTATTTTTAGCACTACAAGTAGAGAATAGAATTGTCCTCATATTCAGATATGTCAAAGATTTGTGCTATTTTAAGTAATTAGGTGAATATTGGTATGTTTGGATATGAATTGAAATCTTTTGACATCATAATAATGACCCCTTTTACAATTTGACACAGAAGTTAGGATACCTGATTGGAAGAGAGAGAGGACACCTGCGTACCCAACACAGCGCGCGGTGGCATCAGAGGATGGAGCGCGCAAGACGGCCGCTTGTCTTTTTCCTCGCACTGTGGTGTTGCTCAAGTATGCATTATAACGAATTATTCCTCAACAGTTGTGTGCACAATACAGTTGTTCATGTTTCCTTGTATAATTCGTTTATTTAGTCCCGATATGTTTTTTTCATTCACTTTTTTCCTTCCACAGACGCTCAAAGAATCTACAGCGTCAATTCTAGATTGGCGAGCCTTAACGGAGGAACAAGACTTACAATCGGGGGAACTGGTAGGATTCCAATGGGGCCAACTTGCCAGGCTCTCTTTTTAGTGAATGGATTCGCCTCAAGATCACTCCAGTCATTAGAAATAGCCTTACTGAAAGTTACTATGATTTTGCTACAGGATTCGCCCAGGAGAACCAGTTCAATCTCAACGCAGAGAACGAAGACTTCGGCAACCGTGTGACGCTCGTGTCGGACACCCGCTCTATACCCTGTGATGTTGAGAGAGACTCCACTCATGGCACCCAGATTATGTGTTACACCAGGTAGGCCAAATGTTATTTTAAATGCACGACAAAATATGGTCCTACTTTAGGCTACATGAAGCTGATATAGCCTGTACGCTATAATGTGTAATCAATTGTTGTCAATGTTATGTATTAACATGCTGTTATTAACATATTCACTATTGTTATTACCTCGAGTGAATGTTTTAACATGCCTGAACATGCTTTTATTAACGTGCTTTTTAACGGCAAAGCTAATATAGAGTAGAGCGGTAATAGGGGGCAATTATAATTATTATAATTTTATAGGGCCAATTAAATTAACAATAATGTTAATTAACCATAATAATATAAAGTGAATGACACCAATGCACCACGGCACCAGTCTGGTCCAGGGAGTAACCTTGTTTATCTTGTCTCTTAGACCAATGCCTGCAGCCCAATACATGGTCCATGTCAGTGTGGATGGTGTCCCTATTCCTGACAACAAGATCTGTGGGTGGTGCAACATATTTGTAAGTGAAATAGCCTCCTTTATATGTGGTTAACCTTGTTCTTGAACTTCCAATGTAGCTCTTCTTTTAAATGTGATTCTAATGTGATTTGACTGCATATTTAATAATTAGACTTTGCTTTTGGTGGCATATTGTAGCTTTAAAACTTTATTCATAGAATTGTTTATACCGTTTTACAGACCCGATGGTATCGCACTCCTACAATCAATAGTATAACACCAATCAGTGGTTTTCCAGGTACAGTAAAGTCTTGTTAGATGTATCCAATTACATTTGCAATATACTCCCTTTTACATTTTCTTGACAAATTGTTTTGAACTTTATCAAACACCCAGCTACCTTGGTTACTCTGAGGGGACGAATCTTCAGTGATGTTTATGGGAGCAACACAGCGAAAAGTACCAATGGAATTAATTCCAGGTTTCTCAGGTAAAGAGAACTTATAACTTATTTTCTATTTACTCACTCAATATAGAATATAAAAGCCAGCAGCCTGCATTTGTAATCCTTCTGTCCTAAAATGATCTAATTGAAACAATGGAATTTAAATGTATTAAAGCCTAGGCCTACTGTCATTCTTAACAACATATCTATATTACAGAGCCTACATGGGTGGCATGCCATGTGACCTCCTGAAGCCCGATTCAGATGAACTGTAAGTGTGTGTGTGTGTGTGTGTGTGTGTGTGTGTGTGTGTGTGTGTGTGTGTGTGTGTGTGTATGTGTATAAGTGCTGGTGTATTTAAGTGTGTATCTGTTGGTGAATTAATGTATTACAAGTACAGTACCGTATTTCTTGCATGCTATGTCTAGATATGGCCTGGCTTTGAACAGCGAGACCAGCTATTCTGGACACATGAGCTGCAAGATGACTGGAACATATGTCGGTAAGGCCTGGAATAATCATGTCTCCTCTAACAATGCTCACACTTTAATTTATGACTATTTCAAACAATGTTTTTATTTCTTCTAATTAAAAAAAAACATGTTTTGTTCATATTAGGGCATCACAACATGAGTTACATTCTGGAAAGTGATTATGGGAGGTAAGTACTGAACACAGCAGGGGAGGCTGGTGGAGGTAGAATTCGGAGGACGGGCTCATTGCAATGCATGGAACAATGTGCATACAGTATACACAATGCTATTGTTTTTGTATAAGGCAGAAACCCTTGTAATACGTAACTTGTCAAATTAACTAGACAGTTTGTCTACTTTACATGGGGATGAATATGGACTCTGTATGTCTGTTGATTTGACTATGCTGTATACTGTAATACAATATATCTATTGTGATTTCTATATTGTGACATAATGGTATTTGGGTATTGCATGCCTTGAGGCTGGATTTGATACAGAGCAGGGGACACTGGTAGAGGTAGAAACCGGAGGCTCACTGTAATGCATGGAATGGAATGAGGAAGGGTATGAGTCCGTCCTCCGATTTCTACCTCCAGCAGCCTCCTCTGGTACACACCCAATGACTCAATTATGTGGCTATTCCGAATTAGTCCATACTGTAGGTGTAACTAAATATTGTCTCTTTTTGTAGGAGTTTACCAGACTTAACATTGTTTAGAGTGTCGTCATTGAACAAGCTTGCCATGTTTCAGACCTATGCAGGTATTGAGCAAGACAATTCTGCAATTTTGAAACAAATATCTTTAAAAAAAAAAAAATTACATTATCCCCTAATCTTACAAATGTTTTTTCTTCTGGTAAACAACTCATGCTTTCGTGTTGTTTTTGTCCCAGAGGTGACAGGTGTCTCTCCCTCTGAGGGTAGCATACTGGGGGGAACCCTGCTTACCGTCCGCGGGCGCTTCTTTGACCAAACCGATCGCCCTGCAGCTGTCCTAGTGGGAGGTACTGTCATCTTTCTTAGAACATAATTATAAGGTGGTTTCCCGGACGCAGATTAAAGCCAATTAAATTGAGAAATTCTATTGAAGAAATGTTTGAGTCAAGGTTTAGGCTTAATCTAGGTATGGGCCAATGACAGGTGTGGAGTATTACTTTACAAATCCCCAAGGTACATTTATTTACAACAGCAGGTATGACAACATGTCAAAACAATCAATGAACACAAGACAATACATGCCCATAAGCCACTAAGTGCAAACCCCAAATAATTTCAGTGCCATACCACAACACTAAATTCACATCGAGGAAACAGGGACCAACCTCGCACAACAATGCCTTACATTCTTCCAGGAACAGACTAGAGTCAATCATTCAAACATCTTATAGCAGCTAGGATAAAAGACCTCCTGGTCTCTCAGTGGAGCGTCTCAGTAAAATGAGGCAGCCATTAAAGATGCTCTGCTGCTATATATATATTTTTTTTTTTTTTTTTTTTTTTTTTTTATTAACGTTTTATAATAACACATTAACAAAACAAACAAAACAACAAAACTGTCATGAAAACTGTCATGAAAGAGAATATTGTATTCATTATGTTCCCACATCCGTTATTGTTGTTGACATGGTTGACGTGAGGTACCGTATGTGGTGTTAATCAGCCAGACAGGCAGCGCTTCTCAAACGATACATTACAGACATAAGATCACGCAATGTGTCTGCGTGTAAAACAATGTGAAGCAACAGTGATACTCTTCTTTGACAATGGAAAATGCCATGGAAATTAAAGCAAAGGGCAACTGTGCATTTTTTTCTTTTTGAACAAGGAAATGATCTATTTGAGGAATGTTTTAAAAAAACAGTGGACCATGAATGAACTACACGGCACCTATGACATTTTTGTTAAACAAGAGTCTTTCACAAGCTCTCTTCGGTCCTTTGTCTGAGAGATTTCACTGTCACATTAATGTTCACCAATTGTATTTTCCATTTTGTTTATAGCTATTTAGTAACTTCAGGGTAGAATCATTGGTTCTGGTTGAATAGTGGAAGCTAGATAAGTGATATGAAACTGTACTTTCATTAGGTTTCTCTCAGATATTTGAATCACGTCAAATTGAAGGAAATTCATATAACTGAAGCTACAAAAACAAGCTGTTGAGAAAAAATCTTTCTCTCCACTCACTGTATTTCAATCATCATGCCGCTTTGATAGAAGTCATTGGAATGTTACTATAGTTCATCTGATGGATGTTTATCAGGGGAGGATGACCAGCCTCCACTGACGTTCATGGTGTGTTTTCTCTGTTGTCAACAGGTCGGCCTTGTAAAATCCTCAGCGTATCAGATGACAGCATTACCTGCAGGACCCCGGAGGAACAGATGAACAACATGACAGTCTACCCTGGTTAGAAAACACCTACGCACTGTCACCATGACTGATGCACTGCATGTTTGTCTACCTCCGTCTCATTGTTATGGTTATGGTTCGTTATGCTACCTCAGGAACAATCCCACCTCACACCTTTGATGAGAGAGAGAGAGAGAGGAATTTCAGGCATCTGTTGAAAAACTGGAACATCATGTTACAATACTGTACACGTTGTCTTTGGTCACATCACCCTTGATCTTTCATCATACCTTGATATGGGACTTGCCTGATACTATGTTCACATCAAAAGAAGATATTGTTTGCTAAAAATAACATTAGAAGTATGCATCATGAGTAAGATTGCTGATTGTCAAAACCAAAACAGCAGTCAAGAGCATGTAGCTGCTAGTGATGTCTCTTGATATACATAGATATATCTGAGATCAAAGGGAGGCACGTGTGTTTGATACCATTCCTCATTCCATTCCATGCATTACAATGAGCCCGTCCTCCAATTTCGACCTCCACCAGCCTCCACTGCTGAGATTCTGTTGCACCTGTTCTTTGTTAATAATACAGCGGTAATGTTAGTAATGAGATGGAACATCCACAAGCAAACGCTGTATTTGCGGTCTTAAGCTATTAAGCTATTATCTTAGTGTTACATTGGAATCAGAATTATATAACAGTATGAATATTATAATTAACTAATATTACATTGTAATATTAAATATGAATATTAGTATGAATCATTATGCTATTGCAATTATACTATATATTTTATTTCATGATGATTAGATCATTATTATAGGTCAATAATTAGTATGTTTCTCTTCTTGCATGCAGGCAGCAGAGGTCTGAAGTTGGAGATATGGAATGACAGCCGCCCAAACCCACTGTCAGATGTCCTGATGTACAACGAGAGCAGGCCTGGGTACAGCGCCCAATGGATCGATTCCCTACCCTTCGTCTTTCCAGACAATATAGATTATTTCGTCGGCCGATTAAGAGGCTTCTTCGTCCCTACAGAGACAGACAACTACTTCCTCTACATCAGGGGTGATGACGTGGGTGAACTCTACTTCAGCCACACTGGCAACCCCAAAGACAAGGTACGGTACGATACTCTCACAAAACAAGCTTTCGAAGTGCCACCATCCATGTCTCCCATTGCGTCATGATTTTTTATTTTTTTAAATGATTGTGAACCTACAGTACAGTAGCGTCCATCACAGTTCATGTCCTGTATCTTCATCCTCAGGTTAAGATTGCGTACCATGCCTGGTATAGTCCCAGCTACTTCAACCGTGCCTCACAGAAGTCTGAAGTTATGGCTCTGGAGAAAGGAAAGGCGTAAGTAAACATTTATCGGTTTTTGCCGAACAAAACTATAACTATTTGGATTGAAACCCTAAAGAAGGCAGCTAATTCCAAAACGTTGGTTAAGTCAGTAATTAGCATTGTAGCTTTCTACCTTTTAAGTTTCACCCGCCAGCCTGCACCTCACCAAACTAGGGTGTGTTTTCTTTCTTTTTGGAAACTCACAAACGATAAACCATTGATCACCATGAATCACCATGTCCTCCTTGTCTTGCCTTGATGTTCATCGATAGGTACTACATAGAGCTGCTTGTGCTGGACTACGGCTCTCGTAGCTTTATTGACCTTGGCTTCTTGAAAGAAAAAAGCCTCTTCACTGAAGCCCAGACCAAAGATGCTGTGAATGAGCGGCAGACTATTTTGATAAAACAGGATGTGTCTGACGAACAACAGGTACAATGAGCACTCTGAACACCCTGAAGAAATCAGAAGATGGCCTCGTTGTAATGCATGGAATGGAACGGGGAGTGGCATCATACACACGTTTGATACCATTCCTGATTCCATTCCTTGCATTACAATGAGCCCGTCTTCCGATTTCTGCCTCCACCAGACACCAGTAACAATGGAAGTGCAGTCGCTAGTTGTTATAGTGTGAAAGTATTAGATAAAAGTTACTCAATATAACTTAAACTCATACAGTACATATTGACTAAAGCTCTATTTCATACAGTATTATCTACAGTATATTTCCCTAGCTTTGTTTTACGGTTGATGTTGTGCACATCTACGTATTGAATCTTAACCACCCTCTGTCCATCCCTGGTGTCCAGGTGGTTAGCTTTGAGGGCTGGCTCATGGACGCTCAGCCCGTCAATGAGGTCCAGAAGGTGACCATCAGTAGCAGCTGTGTCAGTCAGAACCTCTGTGACAACACCTACTACAGCCTGGTCTATGGTGCTCAGAAGACAGGTAAGGGTGGCAATGCAGTAGGAGGTGTTAGAATTGTCTATATAAGACTAAATAACACCTGGTGCTGGAGAAAGGGAGTAGAGGGATAAGGACCTGTGGCCTCCAAGGCCAAATTCCATGGCTAGTTTATATAGTTTCTCTGGGAGATGAGTCCCAGAGAGAGACATAACCTGCTAGCCTGAAACATCATTTCTTTGTAACGTCAAATAAAAGACGTCTCTCCAAAGGACGTCCACCTTCAGATCTCTTTATTTATCTCATTGCAAACCTGAAAGCTATTGTGTTGATGCGGAAGCAATTACACATAGTCCTATCTTGTCAGATATATGTGTAATTTCTTCCACAGCAACACAACAGTTTTCAGGTTTGCAATGAGATGAAATAAAGAGATCTGAAGGTGGACATTTATTGTGTTGCTGAGGAAGAAATGATAACTTATAACTAACTTTATTAGATGTTACAAAGAAATTCTGTTTCAGGCTAGCAGGTTATGTCTCTCTCTCTGGGACTCATCTCCTGTCTAAACTCGGCATGGACTTTGGCCTTGGAGGCCACAGGTCCTTATTTCTCTACTCCTTTTCTCTGGCACCAGGTGTTTTTTAGTCTTTGCGTTGTGTATTTGATTGGCTGCTACTAGGCCAGAGGTGAGGGGCACATAGAATACTTGAAAATAGAATACAGAAATCATGGGACAATTCTAACAGAGGGAGGGAGGGAGAGAGAGAGAGAGAGGGAGGGAGGGAGGGAGGTATGTATGTGTGGGTGGTAAGGGTTGCACTACAGTAGCCTAGAGAGGGAGGGAGGGAGGAGAGTTGAGTTTATTCAGGAATTAGCAAATATGTAGGTGTATTTTAGAAGCTGATGACATTTTAAGACCATTCTTGAGTTCTAACTGTCATTTAGTTATTGAGTGATTTAGAGACCATTGTTTGTTTGACACCAGTGTTGTAACCCACTAAAGCCGGTTTCTGTGTGTTTTACAGGACCGATCCCTGTGAGCGCGTCAGCCGAGGCGGTTGAGATGGCTCTGAACAACCTCTGGTCAATTAAACCAGACACAGTCGAGGTTTCAAAACAGGACCACAGCCAAGGCGCCCATTACATAGTCACATTCAACTCTGACAGGGGTAAGAGACATTTACAGGTATTTTGTAAATGTGTCAAAATGAATTACATTTATTAGATTTCTTTTTATTATTCTTTTTTATTTTACATGTAAATCCTATTCAGAAAAAAAAGATCTCCTTTAAGAGAGACCTGTTCCAAGGTGGCAGCAAGCAATTGTATTCATTGTCACTAAATTCATTTTGACCCTGGATCACCCAAGTAGTATCTAAATACACTGTATTATTGTTGCCTACAGGTGACTTTGCACCTCTTCGTTCTGAGGTGGTGGGCTACAATATCAGCATCACTGTCACTGAGCTCACCCAGGGCAAAGGCAACATGAAGACATTCACTCTGGAGTGGGGAGGAGTCCCATCCAAACCCATTGCCTACAACGCATCTGAGTCACAGGTCTGTCTTCTCTCTGAACTGGCTCAGACATACATAATAATATCTCATTCAAACATACATGATGTCTCACTAGAAAACATACAGTCTCACTAGAAAACATACAGTCTCACTAGAAAACAACAAAACCCCTTGTAAAGGCTTTCAGTTGGCCTTTTTGACTTACGCCAGCTCATTGCTTTTGGACCAGGCTAGATTATTTAGCATTGGGCTTTGTGGTGAATGTGTATTGAAAAGCACTGAAGTGTGTGATGGTTTGAACAGGTGCAATCGGCAGTGGATGATATGTTCAGTGCTGAGTGCCCCAGTGAGATTCAGACCGGGGAGGGCTCTGATGTGAAGCTCTTCAAAGACTATGAAGAGAACCAATCCATGGTCAGTGGTATAACAGTATTGTGATTAGTTTCACAAAGGGTATTTTTTCCATAAACACATTTACATGTAGATTGCTGAATTTGTAATTCATTGGAGTGCTTATGTTTAATTCACTGCATTTTAGCCGTCTTACTACAGCATATATGACTGCAAATTGAACATGTCGATTTAATTATTGTTATTTTCTGATTGTTGTGGTACAGTATAAGGGCGATGAGAGTGGGACACCAGTGAGGGATGTGGAGGCCTTTTGTGGTCGCTGGTCACTAAAGAACCCTGAGACTCTCTTCATGGACACCTTTGTTAAACCGGCAGGCGGCCCCTACGGATCAATCACACTCAAACTGCACAAAATGGTGGGCACTCTCCCACCTCAGCACCTTCCCAACTGCTGTCATCCTACCAGCCCTGTAGCATAACCTGGACGTGCTTGGCTTTCAAGCACTTTTCCTGTTCGTCAGATTACAAGATGTTATTGTCATAGCTATGATACAAATGGAAGAAAGCTTTGGTAGATAGGAGGCAGGTTAGGGTTGGCAAGAGGACCTGAAGGTCGCTAGTTTTGGTATTACAAACCCCTATGGCAGTTAGTTTGGTGACAAATCTGAGGTACACAATGCTGTACAGTATCAGTGCTATTAGAGTTTATACAAAACTAGAGGTGTGTCTACAGTATGTGAACTGTTGTAGCTAATCACATCAACTATTAGGAGTGTAGCATAAATAATGTTTCACAATATACAGTATGTATAATGTTTGTGGTCGTACGAGATGAGATGAGTATAACATGGATTCCGTGCAAGTATGTATTGTTATATGTCAAGTTTGTAATGTACAGTGTTATTTTGTACACAGCAGTAACAGATGTCTAAGACAATTTCCCCCTTGGGGACATTCAAGTTGATCCTATCTAATCCTACATGTACAGGAACACAATTTCACCATTTTATCCATTTACAGTAAACAATATCAATTCTATTTCACAGCTCTGCTTTGCATACAAAGGACATCTACAGAATACAATTGGAATCCGTTTCAGTTACCGAAACACTAAAGGCTCAACCTTAACCATGACAATCAAAATCACAGTCCTTTTCAACCAGGGGAATGAGTAAGTCACCACAACTATTGTATGTGTTGAACTTTAAATCGGTTATGACGTGGAACTCATGTAGCTCATACCCCTTCCACAGATTCATAACACACACCAGTATGTTCCTCAACTTCTTAAATGTAGCCTCACAGTAATGTTGAAACTATTTTTGATGATGGAATTTGATTGGCTATCTAGATTGTTTGTAACAATATTTGGGTTGAATTACGTATATCATCAAATATGTATAATAGATTTAACAATAGCGTATTTATTATGTGTCAACAGCTGGAGTTACAAATGTGTAGACCTTCTGAGTGCTCTGCAGACAGATTACATCGGGAGTAACTACAAAGCCTACAAAATCTATCTCTACAAACGAACTCCCAGTGAGGATTTCTATGTGGACACTGTTCACCTTGCGAGGAGGGCCACAACCAGTGAGGAGCATGGTAAACAAGTGTCAATTTGACGATTTTTCGATCTTTATTATCAAGACAACT
The DNA here is from genome assembly GCF_951799395.1 of Argentina silus. Classification (NCBI taxonomy): domain Eukaryota; kingdom Metazoa; phylum Chordata; class Actinopteri; order Argentiniformes; family Argentinidae; genus Argentina; species Argentina silus. The sequence continues at coordinate 6,644,458 of NC_139668.1, forward strand.
ATGTGTGTGTTTGTTGTCACGTATTCTGCAGTATTGTGCCTGTTGCTGACGTAGCAAATGTAGCCTCCGACACAGTCAAGTATATGACTGCAGATGGGATTTGGCTCCATACTGAATAAACGTCACCAATGTACTGTATGTGTTCCTTACAGCTGTCCTCCAGAAGAGAAGACCCCCTGCTCTGGGCCGCTCTGGTCGTTTCTTTGATAAGGTCACCGTGCGTAAAGTCCCCCAGAAAAACGCCTCGAGGGTCAGCTATGAGATCAACGCCAGACCCTTCAACTGCGCCAATGACTTCCCTCTGCTGAACATTGGTTTCCTGCAGGTAAACTGGAGTCTACTTCCACTGAAGAAAACATGCTGGGAAAGTCAAGAAATACGGGGGTTACAATGACCAATTGAGTCTTCGTTAAAATGTAGTCCTTGTTAACTAGAACAGCTATAACTTGTATAACTTGTACCCTAAGCACAGGAGCCAAGAGAAGATATTTGAGTTACTCCCAGTCCCAACTCTGTCTGCCTTAGGGGAGGCTGGCAGAGGCAGAAATCAGAGAACAGGTTCATTGTAATGTATGAAATGGTGTTTGATACCATTCCTGATTCCATTCCATGCATTACAAGCCCGTCCTTCGATATGACTTGGATGACTGGTGTAGCCGGTGTAGTCAGTGTAGCCTTAGTGACCTCCCCTGGTCTGTCTGTACATGTCCAGTAATTTGGGATTTGCCTACCAGATAACAGATGGTTCCTGTGACTCACTCTGTGCCAGTCAGAAACAGGAAATCCACAACGCAGGCCTGTTGTCTGTCTGCCTCTGTCTTATATCCAAATCAGCCCCTAACCTCTACCTGCACCCTAGCCACTGTAGACCTGAAAGGTTTGGATAGGTTTGGGTAGGAAAGCAATAGGGAAGCAATATGGTAATTGTTCCACCTTGCTCTCTGATAGTCTCGGTGGAATATTTTCCGTTGTTGCTTATGCCTCACCAATCCTTGGGTTAGGGTTATCTAGTGTCTGTCTGTCTGTCTGTCTGTCTGTCTGTCTGCCTGTCTGCCTGTCTGTCTCTGTCTGCCTGTCTGTCTGCCTGCCTGTCTGTCTGCCTGCCTGTCTGCCTGTCTGTCTGTCTGTCTGTCTGTCTGTCTGTCTGTCTGTCTGCCTGCCTGCCTGTCTGCCTGTCTGTCTGTCTGTCTGTCTGCCTGCCTGCCTGTCTGTCTGCCTGTCTGTCTGCCTGCCTGTCTGCCTGTCTGTCTGCCTGTCTGTCTGTCTGTCTGTCTGTCTGACTCTGGTCTCCTCTGCCCTGTAGAAGATGCCCAACGGCACTAAGGACATGGTCAGCTACAGCAAGGGGTCTGCCACTGTCACCGTCACTCGCTCCAAGAGCGCAAGCCCCCCTCTGGGTGGCACCTTTGATGTTGAGATATATGGAAGTCGCGTTGAAGGTAAGCGCAGTGCCAGTTTTGCGATAGTACAGTACATGATTTGCATTTAACTACTGTAATCTGATGCGTCCCATTCCAACAATGAGACGACACATATACTGTCGCAACTACTCCCTTGCACTTTGAGATTATTATCATTATTATTATTATTATTATTATTATTAGAATGAATCAAATGATGAATCATTCAGTTGACGTTTGTACTTCTTCTCCGACCAGGTCTTCCGGTGAACGTGAGTACAGAAGACCTCCAGTATGCACTGCAGGGGATCCCAGGGATGGGCGATCTGACCGTCACCCACAGTGGGGACTGCAGCTCCCACAAGTGGTGGGTCAAGTGGATCACCAAGCCTGGGGACCAGCCAGCCATGCAGGTCAGACCACAACATATCATGCAGTATCTTATACGGCTCATATAATATCAATTACCCCCTCCTCCACTGATGAACCTACAGTATGTAATCCATGTCTTAATGTTGTTTTTAATGTGTTCAAAGAGCATTTTCTGTCTTATGTAAATATTTGGACAATAAAGCTTCTTGGATTATGAATCTTGAATCTACACTGTAGATGAGTGCAGAACAATAGGACTGACATTCTGTTGTTACCTTCTATTGTAACATCCATACCCCAGGTTAACACCTCGTCTCTTGAGGGCGTCAACCCCTGGATTAAAGTCTTTGAGAATAAAAAGGGAGGTCTGTTCAAAGAGAGTTTATCAGGAGACTTCCTGCGTGTGTGGGAACCCAAACCGCAGGTATGGATGAGTCATTGTATTTATTTATGTATTTTTTATTATTGACCATTTTGTATATACAGTATATACAATGCTATTGTTTTTGTATAAGGCAGCAACCCTAATGCTGTTGACAGTTTGTCTACTTTACATGGGGATGAATACGGACTCTGTATGTCTGTTGATTTGACTATGCTGTATACTGTAATACAGTACATATATTGTGATTTTTGTTTATTTTGTGACATAATGGTATTTGGGTATCGCATGCCTTGAGGCTGGATTTGATACAGAGCAGGGGAGAGCAGAGGTAGAAACCGGAGGACAGGCTCATTGTAATGCATGAGGAATGGTATCAATCACATGCCCGTCCTCCACGAGCCAGTCCTCCCGATTTCTACCTCCACCAGCCTCCACTGATCCAGAAGATTACATTTGACTCGTGAAAATTGCATTTCCTCTCGCTGTAGTTAGGTGGTGGCCAGCGTACAGTATGCTACTGGACTCCTCCTGCGTAACATTAAAATCAAATAAAACTACTGTTTGAGAGAAACCAGTGTTTCTATTTCAAGGTTGACAGTCTCTCACCTGGAGGTCTGTGTGATACTTTGTCCAGGTGGAGGTTTTCATCAATGGCATTCCATCCAAGTGTTCTGGAAACTGCAGCTTTGAATGGTCAGAGGCCAAGACCCCAGTTATTACTGGAATCAACCCTTCTCAAGGTACCTTCACAGCACCATCTTTTAAATCTGGGTAACACTACTTACACAGTAACACTGACATGGGTTAATAACGCATCATTACATGTTATAAACACACACTTTATAAGCCTTAATTATGTTCCATTATCACTCCGTCTTTTGTTTACATACCATTGGTCATTATTTGCCATTGATAAGCTATCAGGCTTGAATTCAAGGGCTGTTTTAAGAGTTGTTTTAATTGGTGTTTCTTTCAGGGTCAGATGGTACTCTAGTGACTGTCACAGGGACTGGTTTCAGCAGTGAGAACGCCTCCATTATGGTGGGACGTGAGAGATGCCGGGTTGAACAAACTACCGGTAAGTAAGTCGAATGGTTTGTGTATTTAGTTAGCATGACGGTGGGATTTATGCTTCTTCTTCTTCTTCTTTTTCTTTTTTTTTATTATCAGCAATTAGCTAAAGGGACTTTCCTTGCTATTTACTCTAAGAGTTTGGCTGTATAAATTCACTTATATTTGATTATGTTTCAGCGACCACACAGACCTGCAGAGTGGGCAGTGCCAATGCTGGCACCTACCCAGTGTCTGTTTCCTTCCCGTCTCTGGGCCTCGCCCGCTTCCAAGGGGACCTCCAACTGAACTTCACCTACCAGCTGATTGTGTCCTCCTTCACCCCACTCTCTGGCAGTGTGGCAGGTATGCTCAATACAATACAATACAATATGTTATAATACAATATGATACAATACAATACAATACAATATGTTACAATACAATATGTTACAATACAATATGATACAATACAATATATTACAATACAATACAAGTGCCAAAATGTTTTTCCATTCACTAAATTACCAAAAGAAAAAATATCGCCTGAGCCCAGTATCTGGATCAGAATGATTCTTTTTTGCTATCCAGGATCAGATCGAGTTGGCTGAGTTCCCCATACTACAAAAAAATCTGCCAGATAGATCTGATCCTCGAAAGCAAAAAAAGACGCCAGATCATTGTGATTACGATTGAAATACTGGGCCCAGGCCATACTGTACTACTGTTCTACTAAAGATGCCGGTCGTCTCTTGTTCCATGCTCACAGGAGGAACCGTCCTGACAGTGACAGGGTTTGGTTTCAGCCGCCATGCCATGGTCACGGTCGCCAACGGGAAATGCGTGGTGGTCGGAGTCAGCGCCAATGAGCTGAAATGCAAGACGCCAGCAGTACGTTTATCTGTGCCAAAAAAGAAAAGAAAAAAAGTGCAACTTCATTCTTCATTTACTGAATCCAGAATATGTTTTGTAATGATTTAAATAGCTCTTTTGGATGTGTGTTATTTTCAGGGAATGGCTGGGGCCCAGGTTGTCACGGTAACGATAGGCAATATGAGTCAGACTGCCAGCGACTCCTTCACCTATGATAACGCTCTGACGCCTCTGATCACAAGCATCAGTCCCCTGACTACAACCGTGATTGGTGAGTTCAAACAGGCATAAGCTCTCATTCAACTGAGTCTATTCAACATTTTGGAAATGTGGCTGAAACGGAAGGGTCCGAGACAACTATTCAGATAGCTTGGGAAAGGTCAGATTCCCGTTGATCAGGATATTCCATCCTTGGGCTTAGGGTTGATAATATCAGATCAAATACGGCTCTCAACATATTGGGTGTCTATTCAGTGAAGTGAATGGTCTCGAAAGGTCAATAGTAATTCTATAGGCTTACATGTATGTCTCTTTTTAATATTCCCATGGCAGCATGAATACAATGACCATTGCGTGCCCATGTGTAGTAATAGGACTAGTAACAGGATAGGACTTCCTTTACGTGTGAACAGTGTTTCAGCTGAACAAACATCTTTTCGACTGTACAATTACTAAAGTATACCTACAGGCAAATATGAAAGGGTAATGTGTTTTGCTAATTTTAGACACAATTGACTCGTCTTCAAAACAGACATACCAAAATGCCTCTCCTTTGAACACGGAAACAAGTGTGCTGTTTTCTAGCTTTGCGTACAGACAGAGAGGGACAATAGTGTTCAAGAGACAGTGAGTAGACAGGTATCTATTTCTGTTGTGAGTTTTGAGTTTGTGCCTTTGTTTTCGCCTCCTCTGTTTTGACAAGTGCCCCGCAATTCTGTCACCAGGATGAGGGGGAGGCGGAGGCGGAGGGGGAGGGGGCGGGGGGGGGAGTAGGTTGGGGGTTAGGAAACCTGTTGTCATTGTCATGGATGCATTTTTCACATTGCACATAATGGTGACTTGACAGATGTCTTCTGTTGTTGCCCTTTTTCCATTAGCCCTTCACACTGAGTAGGGGATGACACGCTAACCTACGCCATTTCAAGCACAATTACATGTCTCCCCATTCAGGTTCTCACAAAAGAAAGTGTTTGTTTTAAACTGCCAGTCGAATTCCGTCCAGTCATGACGGTAGTTAACTAATTGTCACGCGAACCATCACAATGGAAGACTTGGCTCATTATCTTGACCCTTCAATGACATGGAAACACATTGTGAAGTTTCTGCATTCTGTTCTCCTGTTGTGTAGGATACAGAGTTCTTACCATCCTGGGTACAAGCTTCGGAGAACCAGCGAATAACAGTGTCGTGTTTGTCGGGGCCAAGTGCGACATACTGCAGTGGTCAGCCACCAACATCACCTGCCTGCTCCCCGCCCTCCAACCTGGCCTGTATGATGTGAACGTGCAGGTGGGGAACAGAGGTTACCCCAAAACCAGGTGTGAAATCCCATGCATTTGAGTGAATAACATCAATTAGCATGTGTGACCGCAGTTCACTGCGGTCACACATAACATAAGAGAAATACATTGAAATGAAGTTTGTGAAAATGTGAAAGACAGTCGTGAATGTGAAAGAATGTCGAAAGACTTCATTTCCCCTCTCAACTGTATCTCCGTGTTTGAGTGCATTGCGGTAACATTGGAATCCTTCCTCCTAGCAATGGAGTGAACGCCACCATAGAGTACATCCTGAAGGTCTCAGGGCTCTCCCCACGTTTGGGCTCCCTACACGGGGGGAGCACACTCACCATCACAGGCTCTGGCTTCAGCTCCAATGTCTCGGACAACACAGTCTCAATGGGTAAGAACCAGGAACAACTTCACATGGGGGGGTTACAAGGTGATTCCAAAGGCACATTTTCATATCCAATCCAGGATAGACAATAACGTTCTATTCCATTCTATTCCACTACATTCTACTCTGTTCTATTCTAGAATAGGGAGCATTTAATGCAGGACTTAGTTAGTCATTATGGCAACCAACGAGCCGTGATATTTCTGCTAGTATCTAACATGAACACACAATTCAATCATCTCTACATTATGCTATTACGTTATAAGTAAAGTCACATTTCTCTAAACTAAAATTCCAGGATAGACAATCAACGGAGCACTAAATGCAGTTCTTAGTTAGCAATTATTACAACCAATGAGCTGTGTTATTGCTGCTACTAATATTTCGGGGGTGGGTGGGGTGGTGTCTCTCCACAGGGGGTGCTAAGTGTGAGGTGACGTATGCCTCAGAGGGTGAGCTGCAGTGCGTCCTGCTGTCGGAGAAACGGACACACACAGTCACCAACCAAGGCTCCCACCCCGGTAGGTTTACCTCTCCTCTCTTTGTGCCCCTGTCAAAACCCCAAGTCTCAAACAGTGGGTTAAGAGTGACAACAATGGGGACAGGATTGCCTTACGCCGGTACGCCATGCAAATACTGTAGGTGAGGTGTCACCTAGACAGTAGCCCCTGGAGTGTTTCAGCCACGCCAGGCAGACTGCTTTCTGTAGATTAGTAAAGAGGTTCCAAGACTCCTAAAATGGTTTGAAATGCACTCGTTTGAACTCTTCAAGGTTTTTCCTCACCATTTAGACACACTCATGTTGGTATTGATGGTATTTTAGTCTTTATTATTTGTATGTATTTATTTCTGTGTGTGTGTGTGTGTGTGTGTGTGTGTGTGTGTGTGTGTGTGTGTGTGTGTGTGTGTTCAGAGTTGGGAACGGGCTATGCATGGAGTCCCTCCGCAGTGACGGCGTCTGTTGGAGACACGGTGGTTTGGCGTTGGGACGCTCCGGCCTTCATCAAGGGACTGGGCTACAGGGTCTTCAGTGTGTCCAACCCCAGCAGCACCACTCCTGATGGGAGAGCATTCACCAGCGGGGAAACCAAAACCCCGAAAGGTACTGTCATCCATCCACAGGTCAGACAATGGCCTTCCTATGCTATCATACTATAGATATGCAGGCTATGTTCTAGCCTGGAGATATCCAGCAGTGTTATGTACCGTGGCGATGATTAACCTCGAGGAAAATTCCACGATAATGTACAATGACAATGACACTGTGAGGCAAGCAAAAACAAAACAAAAACCTAACCTGATGGGTATCTCAGTCTGCATACTTACCCTGCGTGCCGTTTCAGCCACCACCAGCGTGTCATCTATTCATCGTCTGTGACGTGTCGTGTCATCTATCATCTATCCATGTCATAATATCCATCATCTGTGTCGTGTCGTGTCATCTATCATCTATCCATGTCATCTATCCATCATCTGCCATGTGTGTCCCTGTGTTTCTCCTCAGGGGTTTTCAGCTACCGCTTCACCGCGCCCGGCCTGTACTACTACAGCAGCGGTTACGTGAACAAGGCCAACACCCTCATGCTCCAGGGAGCAGTGCGTGTCTGGCCCGTGAAGGAGAGGAGCAGCACCCTGTCTGTCACTGTGGGAGGAATGTCGGCAATCCACATGACAGGTAATGGTACCTGGGGACCTGTCTCCCCCTTGAGCTACAGTACCAGTCAAAAGTTTGGACACACCTTCTCATTCAATGGTTTTTCTTTATTTTTTAAATTATTTTTTACATTGTAGATTAATATTGAAGACATCAAAACTATGAAGGAACACATAGGGAATTATGTAGTAAACAAAAAAGTGTTAAACAAACTAGAATATGTTTTATATTTTAGATTCTTCAAAGTAGCCACCTTTTGCTTTGATGACAGCTTTGCACACTCTTGGCAAGGTGTGTCCAAACTTTTGACTGGTACTGTAGATCCACCACCATCACTAGGAGAACAACATAGGAACGATCGTGATGATTGAGGATGAGATACTGTACGTTAAACAAGGCTTAGATCTGGTAGGGCTGTCTGTCGTGTTGATCTGGGAGTTTTTAAAAAAAAATGTTAGCACATATACAGTGTTGATCTATTCCCCCCCTAGGTTCAAGTCGTTCCAATAGGGCGGCGCCAGATTGTGTTGCCACCCTACCCGCTAACTGCACCCAGCAGCAGTCGAACCAGAGCTCAGACGGGTTCTCCTTCAGCTTCTCAGCCTGCGCCACCCCCATGGTCCACGCCATCTCTCCAGGCCAGGGCACTGCCCACACGGTCATCCGCCTCCAGGGCATGGGCTTCAGCGACACAGCCTGTGCCAACGAGGTGAGGCTGGCAACCTGCTCCTGGTTCAGTCGCATAACATCCAGTCCTATTCAGACCCAACATTTCATTCTTTTTGTTTCATGGAAAAAAAAACTGAGTAACATTTTGGTAACATTTTAGACAATGTCGTACTTTTCATTGCAGTTCTGCCAGGGTGACGCGACAAATCAGTATTTTTTATGTGTTTTACTATCATTTAAGATTAAGTGACATCTTTCCGTTCCATTCAAATTTGCACCTGAAAACCCGTTTTCTTTGTGCTCCGGAATGATCAGTGTGTCCTGGTTTCACACAGGTGACTGTCGGAGGGCTCCCCTGTCACGTGATCAACAGCACCCACGCGGAGATCAACTGCAGGCTCAGCCCAGACAGCGGAGCGGCCGTTGGCATCGCTCACCCTGTGGCCGTCAGGGTCAAAAACCTGGGTGACGCCATCGTCACGGTGCCAGGCGAGTACGGCCGCAGGTTTGTGGTCCTACCCGTGGTCGACTCAGTCACGCCCTCTATGGGCAGCACCACAGGCTACACTCGTCTGTTGATCACTGGCTCAGGGTTCTCAGCCGGGCTGGTGTCCGTGGCCAACATGCCCTGTTCCGTCCTGTCAATCAACTACACCCATATCGTCTGTGACACCTCCCCCTCCCCCGCACGCACCGGAAACGCTGTCATACAGGTACTGAATGCTGTGTGTGTGTGTGTGTGTGTGTGTGTGTGTGTGTGTGTGTGTGTGTGTGTGTGTGTTGTTTTTGGTGTTGTTCCATCTTTTTTTGTATTATTTGTAAATTGTACCTGCATTTCAGCCTGTTGCCTTTGCAATTTCAGTTACAATTGCTCTGTTGTCAATAAACAATAAAAAAAACATTCTGTTTATTTCCGACCTCTCTCAGATGGGCAGGATCGCCAGCTCCTGTCACTCCGACTGCTCCTTCCTGTACTCCGCCTCCGTTACCCCGTCCGTCACAGGCATCTCCCCCAGCGACGTCAACGGTAACAGCACCACCGTCACCATCACCGGCGCAGGGTTCGGCAGCGATGTCGACGACGTGGCTGTTTCCGCCTGCTCCCTGGAACTCATGGTCACCGCGGTAACAGACGCCACCATCACTCTGAAGGTGGGCCCGCTGCCCGCCGGGGACCACCACGTCATGGTGGTGGTCAGGAGTAAAGGCCTGGCGTCGGGCAATGTCACCCTGAGCAGCCGCCCCCAGGCCACGCTCAGCCCAGACATGGGCAGCACGGCGGGGGGCACTCCCCTGGTCCTCTCCGGTAACGGCTTTGTACCTGGTAACACCACAGTGACGGTGGGCGACGCCCCCTGCCAGATCCAGGAGGTGACCCCAGGGAGGCTGCAGTGCCTGACCCCGCCTCACGACGAGGGGCTGGTGAAGGTGAACATCCGGGTCGTCTCTGTGGAGTACCCAGCGCTCAACTTCACCTACTCCCGGGCTCACACTCCTGTCATCAGCTCCGTCAGCCCTGCCTCCGGTAAGCAATAGGAGTCACTGGTAAAAAAACCGTCTCTCCTGTAGCGTTTCAATGTGTTCCGGTGGAGGCTGGCGGAAGTCGAAATCGGAGAACGGTCTGATTGTAAATGCATGGAATGGAATGAGGAATGGTGTCAAACGCGTGTGTCTCTCATCCCCTGTGTCTCCCCTTCCACGCATTACAATGAGCCTGTCCTCCGGTTTCTACCTCCACCAGCCTCCCCTGGCAGCCAAGTCTTACTTCTCTGAAGTGAACTGCAGCCTGAATCTCATCCCCTTGTGTCCTTCTCTGTTTAACACCCATAGGTTCTAGCAATTCTGCGATCACAGTCGTAGGGACCGGGTTCGGCACGGACTCCCAGCTCATCTCCGTGACCATCAACGGCGTGCCTTGTAGCGTGAGCAGCGTCACAAACACATCGGTGCAGTGCACTGTGGGAGAGAACCCGGGGGGAACGTACCCGGTGATGCTCCATCACAAGGTCAAAGGTTACGCCCAGCCACAGGGTGTCTTCTCCTACGAGCTGCTCCTCTCTTCCATCCAGCCCAACGAGGGTAAGCACATGACCTGAGAGAGAGAGAGTCTCATTGGGGGAGGGGGGTTTAGGTATCTTTATGGCCATGGTGTTGACCCCCCCCAAGCCCTGTGGAGTCGATTAGTTTCAATGTGTGTACTTTGATCAACACCTTGGAGACTTAAATAGAATAAAGTGGAATAACTTTATTTAATTTTTTTCCAGAGGGAACTTCAGTATGAGAACTGAAAAAATGACTTTTCATAATGAGATATTTTCTTGAGCTACTAAAAACATCAAATGCGTGACTGGCATCCTCCAAAAGAGGAGATTTGAACACGCCTGACCTTGACGGAGGTCTAAGACGATGTGACGTCGTGAATGTTTCTACAAATCCTCTGTCTCTCTTTGTGCTTGACGTAGGTAGCTACGGTGGGGGTGCCATGCTGGCTGTCCAAGGCTCTGGGTTCGACCCTCGCTCCTCCACAGTGCTTATCTGTGGGAAGCAGTGCGAGATCAATCGGAACATGTCCACAACCACCCGCCTCTACTGTGAGGCTCCAAGCAACAACGGTGAGTATCGCTCACTAACACAAAGACGTGTCACAAAGACGATCAATGACCTGACAAAAAAAAAGATATGTTTAGAATTCTTCAGTTGTTGCGAGAATCTTTTACTCAATCAATCTCAGTGGAGCATCAACCCTTTTGTTTTTTAGAATGCAGGCAGGCTTGTTTTGTTTTTTAAACCTTAGATGTTCTCTCATTATGATGAAAAGCCAGTCGTTCTTGTCTTGGTTGAACTTTAAACGCTACTCTGCTTTGATGGAGATGTATAGCGTATGGAATGTTCTCATCTATACATGTCAGATAAGGTATGCACGCTCATCACGGATGGAGGGACACCGAAGGGCAAGTCATTTATGGCAAGATTGCATCTTAATCCGGTGTCTGTGTCTGTGTCTGTGTCTGTGTCTGTGTGTGTGTGTGTGTGTGTGTGTGTGTGTGTGTGTGCTCCCCCCCCCCCCCACACACACACACCTCCCCAGGCACTAAGGCGGAGCTGAGCTGCACGGTGATGGTTGTCAACCAGTTGAACGTTGTGAACATATCAGGTGGCTTCACCTACAAATCCCTCCTCACTCCGGCAATCAGCGAGGTGTCTCCACGGAGAGGTGGCACAGCCGGAGGCACCACACTCGTAATCACCGGTTCAGGTTTCAGGTACGGAGCCAAGCGGAGCAGTAATCACATCATCCTCCAACAACACAATGGGGTTGGCACACCCAGATCATAAACCATTACCTGGGAATCAAACACTGTGAAAGCCAGTGGTATTTTTGGTCTCATCCGATACAAGTACACAAATGTACTTTTTGTTTCGTGTTCGAGCGTTGCTTTCGTTTGACGATTTGCTTTTGCAATGGATGCAATTTGAATACACAACCATGTTCAGTTCATAATAACATTTATTATTTAAGGCATCAGTCATATACATCAGTATGTACTAATCAGTAGATATAAAATCAGTATGAAATCAGTAATTTTGATGTTTTTAGCTGATATGTGACATCCTGGTGTTATTGCAGCTGTTCTTTTAGGAGGTTTTCTTTTTCACGAAAAGCCAGGAAGCCAAACCCGGTTCTGTCTGTGTTCCTTCTCTGTGCAGTACAAACAGCAGCGAAGTGAGTGTGACCATCGCAGGGTCCGTCTGTGACGTCACGTCTGCCAACAACACACACATCGTCTGTGTGACCAACGCTCAGTCCCGATCTCAGGAGACCCAGGTCCGGGTCAGCATCGGGGACCAAGGCGTCGCCAAGATGGTAAAGAGGGCCCAGAGAGATTCCCTAACCTCATGCCTTCTTTACCCTCTAATCTCATTGATCGCTGATTATCGGTTTGGAGAAAGCAGTGTTTTGGCCAACTGCATTGTATTGTATCTACCTGCTCTCCTCCTGTATACAGTAAAAAGTCGATTTAACTGAAGGTGTTGTTTACACACTCTCTTGGTAAGATGGTGAGAGAGCAGAGAGAGATTTCATCACACAAGAGATTTAAAAAAAAAAAAATGTATTTGTCACACGTGTGTGATAACATTCCTCATTCCATTCCACGCATTGCAATATTATTCTGCCTCCACCGTCCTCCCCTGGGTCAAACTGCATTGTATGTAATCTCTCTCTCTCTCTCTCTCTCTCTCTCTCTCTCTCTCTCTCTCGCTCCTCTTTTAGGACAACGCAGATTTCTTCTACATCGACGTCTGGTCATCCAGGTACACCTGGGGAGGACTGTCCCCACCTGAGAAGGGGGCATTTGCTGTCATCAGCAAGGGCCAGTTCATCCTGCTGGACACCAACACTCCCGTTCTGAAAATGCTTCTCATTCAAGGTGTCATAATCATAATTATCATGGCCATTAAGCACTATTTTAAAGCTAAAATCTACATACATAGCATATTAGAGATTCAGCATATTAGAGATTTTGCATATTAGAGATTTTGCAAGGAACCTAGGACCTAGTACCATTATTCACACACGTCACAAGATATGCTATGTTTTTATTATTATTTATTCGTAATCTCCTTTAGCTGCCAATCCTAGGGTGTATATGCTGTGTTTTGTTTGTAATCTGACTTTTGTTGACAGGTGGGACTTTGGTGTTTGACGAGGCAGATATTGAACTGCAGGCAGAGAACATTCTCATCGTAGATGGTGGAAAGCTCCAGATTGGCCAAGAGGGGGCGCCATTCCAGCACAAAGCCATCATCACTCTCCATGGACACCTCCGCTCCCCAGAGCTCCCTGTCTACGGAACCAAGACCCTGGCTGTCAGAGAGGGAGTACTGGATCTGCATGGTACATACACAAACACACCCACATACACACACACACAAACACAAACACATTCACACCTTCATACTCTCTGGAAACAGTTTTAATTGATGGCAATGGCATGATCAAACTACAGTCTTTCTTTAACAACAGAATAGATAGGATCTGTATCATAATAACAGACATCCATCATATCCACTGACTCAATATACTGTCGATTCAGGAACGTGATCTATCTGTATTCACCTGGAATTGAGAAATAATGGACCATAATAGACATGACCCACATACTCTAAAACCCCCTGCTACTATTATTACATTATGTCACAAAGTAGTAAGGTAATAGGGTAATGAGAAGCCTCTAACGTGCAACAACACCATTATTATTACCCCCCCCCCCCCCTCCTCCCACATCCTCCGCTCCTCCCCCCCCCCCCCCTGCAGTCACAACCATTGTCTAACATTCCTGTTGGTTTTGAACCTGTTTCTCCAGGTATTCCAGTTCCTGTCACCTGGACCCACCTGGCTCAGACGGCCACCAATGGCTCCACCACACTGACCCTGATGCTGTCTGTTACCTGGAAGGCAGGGGACGAGATCGTCATCGCCTCAACAGGCCACAGGTAGGTACTGCAGTTAACATGCCTGTACTCCCCCTAGGCTGAATTCACAGAGCGGAGGGTGTTCGGTAACAGGGTAATGTCAGCTATACATCTCTGAAAGAGGAGACGCAAAGCTTGTATGGATGTAAACACACACCGTTGTGTTAAACACCTAGGGAAAGTGTTGGATGATGGATCACGTGGATGATATCCATGTCTCTGTTTCAACACGAGATAAACCTCAAGGTGACTTTTGCTCATCATGAATTATTAAAGGACATTGCATATAGAATTATAAAAAAAACTGAGATTTGAATATTCCCCATTACATAGGTGTGGATACTTAACCACAATGCCAGCAATTGGCTGTAAAATTATACATTTCCAATCTGGCCCTTGTACTATCAACGCCACCTAATCACCCCCTGCTTTCAATTGGCTCATTCATCCCCTCTCCTCTCCCCTGCAACTATTCCCCAGGCCGTTGCCGCAAATGAGAATATGTTCTCAGTCAACTTGCCTGATAAAATAAGCGTGAAACAAACACAACTACCCTCATGGACAAATGGAACATACCGTGGCTATCAAAAATGAATTCCCTACTGCTTGTTTTCCAGGCACAGCCAGAAGGAGAACGAGGTGAGGAAAATAGCCTCCGTGTCTTCTGATGGCCTGACCCTGACCCTGACGGAGCCCCTGCAGTACCGTCACCTGGGGGTGTCCGTCATCCTGCCTGACGGGACCGTGTTCCAGGCCCGGGCCGAGGTGGGCCTCCTCACCAGGAACATAGTGGTCCGTGGATCCAACAACATTGAGTGGAACGACAAGATCGAAGCCTGTCCCGGAGGCTTTGACACAGGTACAGTAGCCAATCAAATTAGATCGAATGAAACTTTATTTATCTTGCACATTTTTGTACATACATACCTCTAGGCATAATGTGGTTCACAAAAACAGTTCAAATAATGTTCATACATTATTGAAAAGTATAAACGCCTTACACTTAAAAATACAGAGTAATAAACAAAGTTTGGACTGATTGTAGAAGACTGATAGTGGGATAATAGTTGACTGAAATACTATGTAACCCTGTAAACAGATAAGGCCAAGTCTCTGTGGTTAGTATCTTGCCCCATCATCACAGGGTTAGTGGTTCAAGACCCGGTGATGGGGCTGGAAAATGCTTTTATGGTTATGCTATGTGGCTCAGTTGGTAGAGCCTGGCGCTAACAACGCTTAGGTTGTGGGTTTGATTCCTGCTGGGACCATATATACTGAATGTATGCACTCAATGCAATGTAAGTCGCTTTGGATAGAAGCGTCAGTTAAATGGCATATATTATGTTATTATTACTCTAGACTAGAACAAGTTGAACTTCAACAATCTAAAGAGAAGCCTACATGAAGAAACATTTTCTGACAATGCTTAAAGACCCCATTCTGTATTGACTTATCTAACTGTATCTACTACACAACTATAAATCCATGAATAGCTGTGTTATTATAGGCCTAGTGGTGAGTTTTAACTGCAACTCCCTGCTGTACTGTACTTGTCCACCAGGGGAGGCTGGTGGAGGTAGAAATCAGAAGACGGGCTCATTGATACCATTCCTTAATCCATTCCATTACATGACAATGAACCCATCCTCCACCAGCCAGTTGTGTTCCTGACAGTGTTCATTGACATACTTATCGCATAATAAATCCAGTCATATTTTTATACTCACCATTACAGCCAGTATGAACTCTCACTGTATATCTGTGTTTACTGTGTCTAGGGGAGTTTGCCACCCAGACCTGTTTCCAGGGGAGGTTTGGTGAGGAGGTGGGCAGCGATCAGTTTGGTGGCTGCATCATGTTCCACGCCCCCAGACCAAACGAGAACCTGGCTATTGGAAGACTGGAATATGTTGAGGTACAGTAGTCATTCAAGACTGGACTATGTTGAGCTACAGTAGTCATTCAAGACTGGAATATGTTGAGGTACAGTAGTCATTCAAGACTGGAATATGTTGAGGTACAGTAGTCATTCAAGACTGGACTATGTTGAGGTACAGTAGTCATTCAAGACTGGAATATGTTGAGGTACAGTAGTCATTCAAGACTGGACTATGTTGAGGTACAGTAGTCATTCAAGCAGAACTGGACTCTTCATCTGCAGATAATGAAATATATGTTAGCTACAGAAGTAGTTTGTCATTTGAATTTCTTCGATTTTTTGACTGATTGATGTATGTAGTATGTAGTCGGCCAAATTAGCATATACTGTATATTAACTTTGCACCATATATCTAACTCATCATATATTATTCCTATATATGTGTGTATTCGTATATATTTTCAGTATATTTATATTCAGCTGTATATTTTCTATCCTGCTTCCCTCAGGTGTTCCACGCTGGTCAAGCCTTCAGGCTGGGCCGCTACCCCATCCACTGGCATCTGATGGGAGACGTCAACCAGCGGTCGTACGTGCGCGGCTGTGCCATCCACCAGACCTACAACCGAGCCGTGACCATCCACAACACGCACAACCTCCTGGTGGAGAGGAACGTCATCTACGACATCATGGGCGGGGCCTTCTTCATCGAGGACGGCATAGAGACGGGCAACGTCCTCCAGTACAACCTGGCCGTGTTCGTCAAGCAGAGCACCAGTCTGCTGAATGACGACGTCACCCCCGCCGCCTACTGGGTCACCAACCCCAACAACATCATCCGGCACAACGCCGCCGCCGGGGGAACCCACTTTGGGTTCTGGTACCGTATGCACACCCACCCCGACGGCCCGTCCTACGACAGGAACATCTGCCAGAAGAAGGTCCCTCTGGGGCAGTTCTTCAACAACACGGTCCATTCCCAGGGCTGGTTCGGCCTGTGGATCTTCCAGGACTACTTCCCCGTGCAGAATGGCCGCTGCAACTCCAAGAAACCCGAGCCCGCCGTGTTCGACGGCCTGACCACCTGGAACTGCGAGAAGGGCGCAGAGTGGGTGAACGTGGGCGCCATCCACTTCAAAAACTTCCTCATGGTCAACAATGAGAAGGCAGGCACCGAGGCCAAGCGCATCATCCCAGCGTACGTGAGTGGCTTCGGGGAGGTGGGCGGGGCGGCGATCATCAACAGCACCATCGTGAGTCACGTGGATGAGCTGGGGTTGGGGGACAACTACTGCACCCGGCGGGGGATCATCCTGCCTCTGGACGACGGCATGAGCGTCCTCTCTACCAAGTTTGTGAACTTCGACCGGGGGTCGTGTAGCGCCATCGGGGTGACGACCATCACTGGGACGTGTATGGAGCACTGCGGGGGCTGGAGCGCCAGGTTCGCTGGGATCCAGTACTTCAACTCTCCCAATAAGGCTGGCTTCAGATGGGAGCATGAGGTGAACCTCGTGGACAGTGACGGCTCCCTGACAGGTGATCATCCACTCAGCCTCTGGTCACACAGACCTTCATTGTTTGCCTTAACAATTGTATTAATATTACACATTATGTGTCTTTTTTTTTTTTTTTTTTTTTTTGGGTCGAGGTATATTTTTATTCCTTATCTGATAATGTAGACAGATGTCATCAGCTCTTATAAAAGGTGTAACTCAGGTGTAACTTAAGGAGCTTTTCCATTTTTACTGTAGGTTTGGCCGTTAGTACACAGTGTCCTTTCTTAGCAACTTTCCCCTTCCCTCCTCACAGGAAACGCTGGCTCCAAGGTCGTGCCCATGAGTCCCCTGCTTGACCCGGCACACTGCTCTAAGAACGCCAACTGGAGTGTGGGCTTCCCCGGTGCTATCTGTGACGACACCATCCACTTCCACCGCCTGGCCTTCAACAAACCCACACCCTCCTCTCTGGAAGCCAAGGATGTCATCATGACCAATGCCCATGGTAAGGGGGGAGGATATACTTATAGAGTATTTTATGGCATTTTGTAAATAGGCAGTTAAGAAAATACAGTAGATATGAACAGCCTTCACTTTTCTACCGGGCCAAAAAAGAGTAATACAATAATGTGTGCAGGCTTTTCTTCATTATTGTGTTTGTGTATTACCCTGTCTCTTATGAACAGAATAGAAGCGCAAGACGTAACACAAACAAACAGACAGAGGGAAATACAAATTCAGTGTTTGAAGTTAATGTTAAAATATAAGCTAAACTACTATTTCAGTCTTTTATGATTATGATTTTATATGAACTCCTTCTCTATTTCATGTCCTGAGTTTGCAGCAAAAGGCTTGGTGCTTCAGAGTTTAACTTGTTTTTCTCATCTAGGCACCAGTGTGGTTCCCTTCATAAAGAAGAAGATGACCCACAAACTGGGCTGGATGGCCATGCTGCCGTCTGGTGACACCTACAACTGGTACTTCAAAGACGTCGACCATATCACAAACATCACGTACCAATCCAAGTTCTACGGCTTTAAGGTACAGGCGGAGATCAGGAGGAGATGGACCTCTTAAATAAAAACCTGCATTTTGTTCTTGATGTGTGATATTTAATGTTCCTGTTAAACATAAAACAATTGCCCCAAATTATCTTTAAGGTCTTAGTCCCTTAAAAGGTTTACAGTTGATCTGTAACCTGAGCAACCTCTGTTTCCCTACAGAGTGACGATTATGTGATCATCAACCACAACCTGACCCAGAGCCCAAACAGTTTTCATATTGTGGATGACAGGAATGGCTCAGCAGCACCCCTGGATCACAGCAAGAACGTGAACGGGGACTGGTACTTCGATAAGAACTCCAATAACCTCTATTACATGGGTCAGACACTCATCATTTACATGTTATTATTTTACTCCTCTGTGGCCATCAGTATTACGAATGGTCCTATTGTTTTTGTTATAACAATTGTATTTATTATATTATATAACATTTTTGTTTCCATTTTTCACAATGTATATATGTATGCGGCTGGCATAGTATACTGTATATGGGTGTAGGCTATTCTTTATTTTTTTGCTACAATAATAATAATTTATATCTACGCTCACAAAGTGTACAGTGTATGTTGACAGTGTCTTATAAGCCCATATGGGCTGGGCACCATGAAAGGTGTTAAATCAAATAAAATGAAATACAAATGCAACCATCAGTCAATCAACCAAAAAAATAGAAGGTCCCATTATTAATGCTTCTATTCCCTGTCTCCATGTTTCCTTAGTGTCTGGGAAGACAAGCCAGCGTAGACGTCGCTCCAGTGTGGACCCAGCACAGATGGACGTTGAGGTGAACTTTAAGGTGTACCGCTGTTTCTACTATAACTGCGTCCGACCGACCCCACCGCCTCCTCCAACGATAGCCCCCACTCCCACCCGCAGACCTGCTGACTTCATGTACGTAATGCACTTTCTCTATTTCACCACGGTCAAATGTGCTATTGACAGGTACCATGTTGCCGTACTGAATCACTGTTTACCACTTAACGTATTATATTGCTCATTGACCTTATAGAGGCATGGTGGATTTTATATTGCATTAGAAGGATGATGTTTGAGGTTTTTTCAATGATAAAATAGTTTTCTGTCTGGATAATTCTGAGATTAATCTGTGGTGCTCGCATGTGTTTCCAGTCTTTGGTCCAACACTTCATTCTGGAAAACATCAGCCGAGAACAACTTCACTGCACCAGCAGAGGGCTCCGATGTGACCATTCCATCAGGTAAACAAGTGTTCACACTCTACGTATCTTTTGTGAAAACGTAATCTTATGTGATAATAAAGTGAACTTCTATGTGGAATATGTGTTACACAATGTAACTCTTCTCTTTTAAGGTGGTGTCTATGATATTTGCAGTAGACTTTTCTAGCTTTTAGAAAGACTGATTATTTTCTCATCAATTGTTGGAATGTGGTCATTTTTGCACACCCCGAGACAACACACACGCACTGCACACCCTCCCCTCAGAGACAACACACGAGGGGTCTGGGCATAGGGTCATTCGCCACCCCTGGCGGGGTTAAGTGCCTTGCTCAAGGGCACAACGGCAGTGGTAGGCACCTTAGATATGAGCATCCTTCCAGTCAACCTTCCAGTCACCAGCTCCCTCCCAGCGACTTACCGATTGCTGGCCGGCTTCTCTAACCTCTAGGCTACCTGCCGCCCCAGAGTTGAGTTGATTACTGTGTATTTCCACAGGGATATGGATGGTTTTGGACAGTGACACCCCTCCACTTAACAAGCTGACCGTGTACGGAGTCCTGGAGATCCCAGACTCCATGAACGACACCTCCAGTCGACAGGCCCAGAGCGAGTACCGGACCGTGGTGCTAGACGCCACATACATCTTAATTCTGGTCAGTGATGATTCATCATACTGGACATCATATCTGGAGATGTACATTACTGTTGAGGCTGTTTGCTCAACTGGGATCTTGTAGGAATAACATCAGCACCTTCACCACTATTATGTTCTAATAGACATTTCTTTCATTCTTTACATTACCATGGCTTGGCTCTGCTTTATAAAAAATAAAAAAACAAGGGACTGAATTATGCTGCACTCAAATTGCCATTCAGTGACAATAAAGAGTTTCCTGACCTGAACTGAACTGGACTGAAGTGAAATAGTAGCACAAATTCTCGTGGATGATATCAATTCAATACAATATACTGCAGATGCAACAGCTGTTGAAGGCCGAGAATCAAGCCTCTGTTGTGTCCTGTTGCAGGGTGGGCGTGTAATAGCAGGATGGGATGATGAGCCATTCAGAGGTCAACTACACATCATACTGAGAGGGAAGCACGACACCCCTGACTGGCCACTACCTAACGGCCCCAACCTGGGCTCCAAGGTGCTGGGTGAGTGAACTGATACATGCTCTCTCAATAACACTCACTCTAATCCCACATTTTAATGCAATATTGCCCTCTATATACAGTAAATCCATGGTTTAATAGATATAATTATGGATTGTTTTTTGATTATTCATATGTTAGTAAGGGGTGTCACATGGAGTTTTTTTCATACATGTATGTTTACAAGTACTCTCCAATGGACCAGGTCTCTCTTGTAAAAGATACAAAGAGATTAAAGGCTGTTTGATGTTTTTTTAATACGTCGTTTGACTTGTCAAAGACGATATATGACTGTGTCATAAGAAAGTTCAGGTGCGCGACACTAAAAAGTGTTGACTAGACGTCATTTCTAGACTGTCAATCCACAGTTGTCGGCAGTGTCGATCGACGAAGCATAAATTAACCGTAACCTGAATCAATAAAGGGACAATGGAATGTTGTGGTTGTGTTCCAGGTGTGATTGGTACTTTGGACCTGTATGGGATGCCCCACGATGTGTACCACACCAAGCTGGCCAGCACTGCCCAGGCTGGGTCCAACATGCTCAGCCTGGACAGGCCCGTGGACTGGCAGGTCAGTGGGATCTCACGTGGTACATTTGCTTCCACAGTACAATGTGCTTCACTGTTCACTATACCTACTGTACCTGGAGTAATCCTATCAGATGTGTTTGTTTCAAATATGTTTATTATTACAGCAATAGAACATACAAGATATACAAACAAACTCAAGTGTGTGTGCTCCTATTTTTCCTTTTTGAAAAACAAAACATAACGATCACCTCAAAAGCTGTACTTACTCTCTGTATGTTCTGTTCAGGTTGGGGACGAGGTCGTCATTTCAACCACAAGCTACGACGCCTGGCAGACAGAAGCCAGGGCGATCGTCTCTGTCTCAGCTGACAAACGCACCCTGACCCTGAACGAGTCTCTGACACACACTCACATCGGTCAGTCAACACCACCACGCTACACAATGACCCCTGCCAGTCTCTAATGAGATTACAATATCTAAATCTATTCTATCTCTCTCTCTCTCTCTCTCTCTCTCTCTCTCTCTCTCTCTCTAAAAGATAGAGTTAAGCATGCACACCCACATAGTCACAGAACCAATGCCAAAACAACATGCATTTTGTACAAAGTAAAGGATATCCTTTCCTTACACGGTTCTGTAATGTGCCAGAGACTAGTCATTGATCAGAGCATTGGTCTCCACTTCCAGGGGAGAGTCACAAGGTCTCTGGAACTCAGCTGACCTACAGACTGGCAGCAGACGTGGGTCTACTCAGCAGGAACATCAAGATCATCGGTCATCACCACCCCGAACTGTTCCAGGAGTCGTTTGGAGCCAGGGTGCTGGTGGCCAACTACCTCTACTACAAAGGTAGAGGAACAAACAGTGACATCTCCATGTCTGTGGATACTCTAAATAACATTGGGATTTATAGCTGTTTATCAGATGCTTTTATCCAAAGCAACTTACAGTACAGTGGGTGCATACATATTTTGTATATACAGTATGGTCCCTGCCGCAATATGAAGCAACTGAGTCGCCTAAAATGATTTTGTTCTGTTTTGCAACGGCACTGCTGCTCTGGCTGTATTCCTGGATAGAGATGTGCTTGTATTGGAAGTGAAGATACTTATTCTGTACATCACACACCACTTTTGTGTTGTTTTCCCCAAGGCAAGGCCCAGATCAGGAATGTGGAGTTCTACCACTCCGGTCAGGAAGGATGGACTGATTACACCGACCCTCGCTACTCTGTGGCCTTCTTCAACCTGGCAGAGGTAAGACATGTTCATATTTCTCACATCTCAGTGTTTAGACTGACCCTCACTACTCTGTGGCATTCCTCAACCTGGCAGAGGTAAGACATGTTAATATTTCTCACATCTCAGTGTTTAGACTGACCCTCACTACTCTGTGGCATTCCTCAACCTGGGAGATGTAAGATATCTTACATCTATCTAACTCATTTGTCAGTGTGTGAACTGACCCTTACTACTAAGACTATAAGACAACCCACTGTAACTGACAGTATATCTCAGTGTTGATAACATCCTACATGTACAACTGTATATACCTGGGTTCTCCTTCTACAATATGACTCAAGTCGATTCATTAGTAGGAGGAAGGACTTCACCCTTTTTTCAGTTGACTTCGGTTAGTTGACTGTTGAGTGTTGAGAACATACTCATTCTCAACACTTTCAACGGGTTGCGAGTTATAGATGTGTAATATGTAATATGTGTGTAATAAGTGTTATCTTTCTCCTCCAGGTTTCAGGGAATGACTCCTACATCCAGGGATGTGCGTTCCACCACGGCTTCTCTCCTGCCATCGGAGTCTTTGGAACCAAAGGATTGATGGTTGATGACAATGTTATCTTCTACACAGTTGGAGAAGGTACTTTATTCTTACTTGAATCCTGTATGCACCACGCATTAATCCATCCATCCATCCATCCATCCATCCATCCATCCATCCATTCATTCATTCATTCATCCATCCATCCATCCATGCATTCACCCATCCATCCATCCATCCATCCATCCATTCATTCATTCACGGCATTGATAGAATCACATTCTGAGTTGAATGAGATAATCAGAGGGCTTTGATGCATAATGACAGCTTAACACTGTTGTCACTGGTGACAGGTATCAGAGTGTGGGGTGATGACATCACCGTCCGGAGGAACCTGGTCACCATGAGTCTGTGGCCGGGGTCCTATCAGGATAGAAAAGAGAGGTTCAACTTCCTATGGACTGCTGCCATCGAGGTCAGTGTTTGAAATAGAGTGGAAGATCTCATCATTACAAGAGAAGCCTGTTTTTCTACATATGCATTTTATTACTGTCAGTAGAATAGTGCTGATGACGGCAGACTGAGACTCGAAACGTCTACTGATGAAGACTCTTTCTTCCACACCAACCATTTTTCCGCCAACCTGGGCACAGGCTCCTATTTTGTCCCTCTGACTGCACCGTACATTCTTCATGTATTCATTCTGTGTGTTTGTCTCATGCAAGGTGAACGAAGGGACAAACGTGGTGCTGCAGGACAACATCGTGGCTGGCTATGAGAGAGTCGGATACCGCATCGATGGTGAAAGATGCCCAGGTAACTGCCTGGAGTAACCCTTCATACATGACGTCATTATTATGTTGTTGCTATGGCAAAAACATACCGTCACACGCCGTCCCCTGTCCATTGATATCAGTCGCTCTCGTGGACGCTGTCAAAACATGAGCTGAAATATTGCATGATGTGAACAAGAAAAGGAACAAAGCTTTTGAAATGAAACCCTGCAGTTCATGCTCCCAAGTGATAGAAACACATCACATAGTCCACCATTACCAGTTTCTCATGGATGCTGTGTGCAGGTTCAACCTCAGGGAAACAGATGGAGATGTGGCGTGACAACGAAGCTCATGGAGGCCTGTACGGGGTCTACATGAACCGGGATGGCCTTCCTGGCTGCTCCCTCATCCAAGGCTTCAGCATCTGGAAGAACTACGACTTCGGCATCTACTTCCAGGTACAGCAAGCAGGGAGGGTCATTCCCTATAACTGTACGGTTAACATCAACAGAGGCTTCTAGACATTCCCATTCTCAGACATCGTGACAGTGTCTCGTGGAAGAGCCTCTTTTTCTGTCTGCCTTCAAATGTTTTGTTCCAAAGGGAGAAGAGAAGCTACAGATCTTTTTTTTTATAGTTTCAGCCAATAGTTCTAAAATTAGCACTCACAAACATAAAATGGGTCCACGAAATAGACAGAAATATAGTCAAGAAATGATTGGACATAGAGGGGCACACCTCCCCAATCCCATGAACAAAAATGTATCTTGCAAAAGTTTGTTGACCTTAAACTGAGGACTGTGTGGTCTAATCGATTACATTACATTATATCATGAACCCTACAGTCAACACTTACGCCAACATTTGAAGAAAGAATTTAAAGAATTAGCTGTAGCATCTCTTTCACTTTCCCAGCCTTATATATATATATGACAGTATTTACATTTATGGCATTTAGCAGACGCCTTTATCCAAAGCGACTTACAACAAATACAGTATATTGTACAAATACAGTATATTGTATACAGTATATTGTATAAATACAGTATATTGTGACAGAGCCGGGTTTCTGTTTACCTGACTCTAAGCACCACTCATTTGCATGTCCAGGTGCCGATGACTGTGATGGTGAAAAAAGTGACCCTTGTGGACAACGGGAATGGCATCATGTCCTTTATCTACGGCCCTCCCTCCAGAAACCATCGGTACTCTAATAAGACTGTGGACATCCAGGTGAGAGGCTTCATTTCACTGTTGTGTTTACATCCCGTTTAACTATCGTAGTAAGTTAAAGTTCCGTCAGATAGTTTTGCTTGCATCACATCTATTCCTTTTTTTTTTGATAATGTTTTTTTATGCAGTTTTAAAAAACATATTTTTTTCCACTAAGCCCCCACCCCCTTCCACCCCTATGTTGTGTGGTTTTCACAGCAAAACCTTCCTCTGGGCTCTTTCTGTATCTGTATTAGTCACTAAATCGAATTATAACAAGACAATTAACAGGTCAATTAGAACAAATTAAACAGGTCTCTCTTGCAAAAACCTGTAGGCCAATATATATAAAGGATGAATAAGGATGAATAAGATGTTTTGCAATGTATCGTTCCTCCAATCCCAGAATGCCCTGATAGTAGCCACCAGCCCCAGCTTCAACTGTTCAGATGGAGTGCCTATGGGTGACTACAACATCCGGAACAGCCAAGGCCACAGAGCTCCCCGAACCCGCGGAGGTTGGTACTATTACTACCACCTTAGCTAAAACCCTTATACCATTCACTGTACAATGGTCATCATAGCTGTGTACTGTAGTGTGATTTAGATGTTACGACTGTACAATGGTCATCATAGCTGTGTACTGTAGTGTGATTTAGGTGTTACGACTGTGCAATGGTCATCATAGCTGTGTACTGTAGTGTGATTTAGCTGTTATTACAATTACATTACAACCTTGCAGAGGTACTATTTAGTCACCGTAGCTAAAACCCTGATACCAGTACTGCATGTGCCATCTTACAGTATATCAATCAGGGGAGGCTGGTGGAGGTAGAAATCGGAGGACAGACTCATTGTAATGCATGGTACGGAATGAGGAATGACATCAAACACACCATTCCTTATTCCATTCCATGCATTACAATGAGCCCGTCCTCCGATTTCTACCTCCACCAGCCTCCCCCAATACAGCACAGCAAAGTATGCTCTTACTTTGAATTACTAAAGCCTGCGCTAGAGTTACAGATATCTTCCCAGCTTCAGTTTTTTTAAATGTTGTATGTATGTTCTCTATTGTCCAGAATAACCTGATCCTCTCCCTGTTTCATAGGTGGCAGGTCTGGAATCACCTGGCCCACCTTTATTTCGAGTCACAACCTCGCCCCAGAGAAACCCCACACTAAAGTGATGAGCTACAACGCCATCAGTGGGCTCATGAGAGTTTCTGGTGAGTCCTGATGTCCTGATGTTCTACCTGTCTCCACAGAGAGAAAATGTAGTACGATTGTGAAGTGTCAACTCCGAGTGTGATAGCTGCTGTAGAGATTCACACACTTACAGTAGACCTTCTACTCTCAGTCTGTACCTGGGGAGGCTGGTGGAGGTAGAAAGCGGTGGGCGGGCTCACTGTAATGCATGGAACAGAATGAGGAATGGTATCAAACCCACATCTTTGATACCATTCCTCATTCCTGTAAGGCAGTAGTAATGCATCATACTGGTGCTCCTGGCCTTAAATCCCTTCCCTTTGCTTGTTTTGTCTTCCAGACACCACATTCGTCGGTTTCAGGAACGCCTGCTCCACTGAGACCACGGCGATGTTCATGACCAACCCTGCGAGCGAAGACCTGCAGCACCCTGTGGAGGTCCAGAGAATAAGGCTTGTAGACAGCACAGAGGGAGCCAAGGTCTTCATCCACAGGCCTGATGTCAGGTGAGACACATTGTCTTAAACATAGTTGATCTAACTGATGCCATGGGTGAACTCACTCACTCACAGTGTCAATAAGGAAATTTGTTGTATTTTTTTTGGTCAATATTTATTTAATATCCCATTCATGTCAAATAAAAGACCTATTTTCCATATTAGATCTGGAATTGTAATTTCCTGCATTTTCTTAATGTTCTTACATTGACTCTATGGATAATAGCACCACTGCAACTGTGAGGAGGAGAACCAGCTCTGATTGTGTTGTGTGTGTATCTGTGTGTGTCTCAGCAAGGCGAACCCATCCGACTGCGTGGACATGGACTGTGATGCTAAGAAGAAGACCATGCTGAAGGACATGGATGGCTCCTTCCTGGGAGCGGTGGGGGCCGTGGTTCCCCAGTCAGAGTATGAGTGGGACGGGGACGCCAGGAGAGGCCTGGGAGACTACCGCCTCCCCAAGGTCATGCTCACCTATCTCAACGGCAGCCGAATCCCTGTCAACCAGATAGCTCCTAATAAGGGTAGGTGGTGGTGGTGGAGGCTTCCTGGTTAAGCTTTTGATCTCTGAGGACAGAGTCAGCATTGGGATCAGTCAAGTTTGATCCATTTCTGTCTTAAAAACTTTGTTCACATCTATTTAGCTCCTCAAATTGACATTATATTTGCAATACAACACCATAGGCAAACAGGGATGGCTATTAACATTTCTAAGCCATTGTGGGTCTTTAGCAAATCTCCTGAATTTTTACGTTGTGAAATGGCAGTACGTGGTGTTCTGACTGCCTGTAAATGCCTTTTTTAATTGATGCTGGTATTGATCTCCTTAGGTGTGATCAGGGACTCCAGCTGTGTGTACATGGCCCCCTGGCAGAGCTATAAGTGCTTCGGCCTCAACTACAGGATGCTGGTGATCGAGAGTCTGGACTCAGACACAGAGACCAGGCGTCTTTCTCCCGTGGCGGTCCTGGGAGACAAGTATGTGGATCTGATTAACGGTAAGGGCTTAAGGAATTCACCATCATAAATTCTAAAATGTGTCAGGACATTTTAGCAGCTCTATGTTTACATGTTTCATTGCAGTGTAGCCAAAATGATAAGACAGCATAACATGCAGATCCTTCATGCCAAATCGATAACGCTATACGGTTACATAGTTAAATTAATTCAAGCAGGAGTTTTCCCATCAATCGATCGATCAATCAATCAATCAATCAATCAAAACCATTTTTGTGTTGCGCTCCCAACAAAAAGTCCTATCCACAAAAATGCTGACGAGTGACCGGAACGTTCCGTGTGTAATTCCCCCTCAGGCCCTCAGGACCATGGCTGGTGTGCAGGCTACACCTGTCAGAGGAGAGTGTCTCTGTTCCACAGCGTGGTCGCCACCAACAAGCACTTTGATATCTACTTCACCAGCACCACCCCTCAGAAACTACGCTTCATGCTGCTCAACGCAGATCCTACAGAGGTCAGCTCATCCTCTGGTCTAGTGCATGGCTTCCGTGTGAAATACATTAACGTCTTATTTTATATTTACTGCATATCAATGATATTACAGTGCTTTATATCTATGCACTTCAGTTGTGGTTCTTTCAGTTTTCTGACACTTGAGGTGTTTGTTTTTTATATTGTGATGTTGTCATGATATGTCTTTTGGAGACATCTGTGTGAAATGCACTTCAAGTAAAGTTTGATTTGATTTGTTGTTTATGTATGTCACAGGTTGTCAGAGTAGCTGTGTTTTACGCCAATCCTCAACGTCTGGACGTGTACGTTAAAGATAAACTGGTCGCTCCGACGAACGCCGTCTGGAACAAGGACAACACTGACTATACTCTTGCGAAACCTCTAACCCCAGGTATAGTGTATTATCTTTTATGAATGGCCACTTTGTTTGTAGCACCATAAAGACGTTGATAAGCTTACATAAAAGTATCGAAACACTTTTCTCAAGATAGTTTCAGCTAACATTCTTGTTATTGTTCATTAACATAACATTGCCTTCTCTACTCCTGCACCCCCAGAGCAATTCGTTCCAAAGCTAAACTCCACCACCTTGGGCTCCAACTACTTTGACCAGGACTACAAGATGTTGAACGTCCTGGTGCGAGGCTCCACCCCCGTGGAAATCCGTACCTCTCCCTTGCTCTTCCTCTCCTTCGCACTGCCCGCCATGACTATTGACGACTTCTTCGGAGACAACCTGGTCCAGAACCTGGCTCTGTTCCTCAAAGTTCCCTCAAACATGATCCGGATCACTAAAATCATCCGGGAGGACGGAGGGTCACGGCGCAGGAAGAGGTCCACGGGCCTGACGGTGGAGATGGAGATCCAGAAACCCCCCATGCAGCAGACCACCAACACCACCAGCGGTGAGCAAAGACAATAGTGGAATAGTACTTCATTGTTACACAGCGGTAATCTTCTGCTCAGCTCTCCATCACCCCAGCCCCACAGACAACATACACACACACACACACACACACACACACACACACACACACACACACACACACACACACACACACACACACACACACACACAGACACTACTGCCAAATAAGACCACATCCCCATCCTGTGTTTGTTTGTATAGCGTAACTTTTCAGTAGAGCTTCTTGCAACCTAAAAAAATATGTATATCTCAATGCAGTGTCTTTAATAACTTTATTCTATATTTAATTATGTATTTCTCTCCAGATGAGGAGGACTTTGCTGTGTTGAAGAACATTGCCAACAACCTCGGTGAGGCGGCAGTCACAGGAGGCCTGAGTAAGTCCATTGGCTTCAACGTATCATCCTTGGGTGTCATCTCCCCACCCCCGCCTTCCTCTGACCCTACCTGGAACAAGGTAAGACTTCTCACATAACTGAATAAAAAACCCTTCACTCAACTGAATCTCTGTCTCTCAGTTGTCCTTCAGTCAACTACTAGGTATAGTTGGTGTCTTGTGATAAAAACACAACTAACCCACTGTCTCCCAGACCTTTTCTGATTCTTTATTCCAACAAAATGCACCTCCACCTTTTGCCTACAGTATAAAGGCACTCCATTGATGAAATATCTAACACTGCTTTTACTTTGAATTTGATCATGTACAGTATTGCTGTTATGTGTACAGTATACTGATGGTTGTATTTTATCCCCCCCCCCACCCCCACCCCACACACACACACACACACACACACACACACACATACACACACACACACACACACACACACAGGTGGCCACTACTGAGCCCACTAGAGAGGAACCCAAAGTGAGCTTTGTGGCGAGTGTGTCCAGCCTGATGCTTATGGAGGAGCCAGTGGTCGGGGAGTACGAGGGTCCGCTCATTCAGCAGCCTAGTCTCATGGCTGTAGATGACGCTGTGAGTACTAGTTTTAACCATCTTTTGAAGCTATACAGTGTTTGTTTACAATTGTTTGCAAACAATGGAGTAAAACAAGCCCATATGTTGGGTTCTAAAGAGGTACCGTAAGACAGTTCAATCATGAAATAAGTTATGTTCTTGAAGAATCAATGGCTATATATATATATATCATAACATTTAAAACTTAAAACATTGATGTACCAATCCCAGATTGCCCCTTTAAGGATGACTTTCATAATTGTTCGATCTTTTTCCAGCCCACCATTGATATGGTCCCAAAATATCAATACTTTGTGCATATAAACCTCATAGATATTCCAGCAGCAAGTTTAGATACTTCCTGCAATAGTCATTGCATTATAGTGATGCATGTTGACATTATAATGGACATTGTCAAAGTATGTCAAACAAGATGATGTAGGATGTATATACAAGGGATGTATGTACATATACAATCAATCAAACTTTATTCATTTAGAACGTTTTATACAAAAGTGCAGTTCAATGTGCTTTACAGTAATATGTTTTGTTTATTGTCCATAATGCATATCTAAATGATGTATGTGTGGTTCGTGACTGTGATCTCTGTCTCTAGGGTAACTGTGTATCCGTGGGAGTCACAACCCTCACTGCCACGGCAACGCTGATGAATACCTCCGGCAGCATGGAAGGACTCGTAGGAAATACCACCATCCTCTTCAGCAACTGCTGGGCCAACTTCACTGACCTGGCCATTCTCACTAATGGTACGTACAGTACAGGGGAGGCTGGTGGAGGTAGAAATCGGAGGACGGGCTCATTGTAATGCATGGAATGGAATGAGGAATGATATCAAACATCCCATTCCTCATTCCATTGCATGCATTACAATGAGCCCGTCCTCCGATTTCTACCTCCACCAGCCTCCCCCAATACAGCACAGCAAAGTATGCTCTTACTTTGAATTACTAAAGCCTGCGCTAGAGTTACAGATATCTTCCCAGCTTCAGTTTTTTTTAAATGTTGTATGTATCCTTTATTTAACCTGAGAAGTCACATTGAGATTTACATCTCTTTTACAAGTGAGCCCGTGGCCAAAGAAGGCAGCATACATAAAGTTATACATACAAGACACAACAGGGGAGGCTGCTAGAGGTAGAAATCGTGTGTAACATACAGTATATCAATGGGCAGATTTGCTTAGTAAAAACAGCGCAAGGCGCATAAAATAACTTAAAAGAGCTGGCTTCCTAATGACGAATGACCATGACTGACCATTTCTTGGTGGCGAGGTACTTATGTATGATGGCAATTGCCCTAGAATTAGACAGGAATGATCTCCTCGATACTCGTTTCCATACAGGACACTTGTTTACTCTTTTCTTTTTGTGGTAATGGATTGTTTGCTTTTCGCTTTCGAAATACAGTCGTTGCCCTCAGATAGCATTTGACGTTTGATGTGTTCCCCATTAACTAAATGTTTTAATGAAAATGAATGTGACTTTAATGAAGCATTTCATCAGTTTCAGTTCCAACAACACTGTTACAGTCTATATCTTTGTTTCCCTCCCCTGTAGGTGAGAACTTGACCATCGCCTTCACTCTGAAGGAATGGGGAGTTGCGTCACGGATGTTCTCGGTCAAGGCCACCACTACCACAATGCCACCTTACACAATGCCACCTACCACTAACATAACAACCACAATGCCACCTTACACAATGCCACCTTACACAATGCCACCTATCACTAACATAACAACCACAATGCCATCTACCACTACCCCTGAGATCTCCACCACCGAGGATGATAGTATCTTTGCATCCTGCACAGCTCTCTCCCCAAGCACTCTCTGCCTGGTTAGCCTCCTCTATGTACTGAGCCTCCTATTTGTAGGCCTGTAAGTTAAGACTGCTATCTGGTCTTTGACTTCTAGTTTATTTTAGTCTATGAGGGTGTTACGTTGTACATAGAATTATATAAAGGATTTAATATAAGTCTATGGTTACATACACCTGAGAAATATGAACAAGTACATGTAATGTTATGAAGGATGAAGGACTCTTTCTGGGAATTATCTGCACAATATGGGATCAAATTGTTTAATCCTTTTTCTATTTGTGATTGTGTGTTTTTTATTTTAGAATTAAATTAATATATTCATGCAAATCATGTTGAATACAAGGCTACCTCTTTTTGGAGCAATGACAGTGTTGCTTTCATTGATCTATTGAAAGTATGAACATAAAGATCGTTCTGTGAATATGTTATGCATAGGGTCTAATATAATGATGTAATGCTGGGGAACTGTTGAATCTGAATGATCTTTCTATTAAAAGCACTTTTTTTCAAAATCGCAAAAAAGTTGGACTTCATTATTTTCTTAACTCATTCAAAGTGATACAAAAAAAAACGTGGAACTTATGTAGTATTGCTCAGACAGTTTCTTCAATCAACATACAGGAATTATTTTTTGAAGGGGATGGCGAGATAAAGTATACTACTGTCCATGGTCCTGAAAGCAGCAGACGTGACCAGGTCCTCAAGAAGGTTTTTTTTTTTTTTTTAATGCGTGCGTTAACTTTATTCACTAGAGGGCGGAAGACTCCATGCATGGTAGCTGCTCTGGTTTTAGGCTCCTTAGAAGTTCTCGAACCTCTATTTTGAGGAATGCGGTAGAATGGCGATAAGAAAGGATGTCTGATTATTCAATGCAACATTAAGAAAGCACAATATACCAAACGTTTCTTGTGACAACAAAGCGCTGCTAAGCTATTGGGAAGGAGAGGTGGGCCTAGATGTGTGTATTAGTATTCGAAAACACAAAGCCACCTGTACATCTGCACACACATTGACGTAAGCACACCTGCTTATGGTATGACATATCGCCCATTGTGATATTTCTTGATATTAGGTATATTAGTATAATAGGTATCTTCTATAAGATTATGATTTTAATGTAACGGTTTGCCCCATCGCTACACTGGGACGTTGTTTTACAACCCCATGAGAGTCCACTGGTCTACAAGGTGGGCGTGCTCTACCATTTGGTTTTTTTCTGGTCTCGTCTGACGATTCAGTGCAGTGCACACTGTGTAAAGTAGTATACACTTGTTCTGAGTCGATGTGGAGTCCAGTGGAGTCCAGCTTCAGCTTCAGTGTCCGTGGTCCCTCAGCCACATACCACGCATCTGATTCGTTCTACCGAACTTTTTTTCTGGAGGAGAATTATGGATTTCTGTCGAATTGTCAGCCTATTTGCAGTCCTTATAATAGGTTGGGATTTTCCTTGCTTTCAGGCAGTTGCAATTTTCCTTCCATCTGGTCCTAAGACCAGCAAGGTAACGAAAGTGTTCGATGGACAAGATGCGTCCAAGTACATTAAGGACTTATACAGTTCACCATCGTTAAGCGAGAGACATCACAAGGGTGGACTCAAAGATTCAGTTGAGCCTCACGACTACATGCTCTCAATATACAAGACTTTCTCTACAGCAGAAAAGTTGGGACTCAATGCAAGTTTTTTTCGGTTGTCAAAAGCTGCAAACACCATTGCAAGCTTTGTGGACAACGGACAAGGTATGGCGAACCATTTCAGCGACACAGGAATTGTAGTTAACTTTGTGCTCTGACCCACTCACTCACTGTATATATATGTGTGTGTGTGTGTGTGTGTGTGTGTGTGTGTGTGTGTGTGTGTGTGTGTGTGTGTGTGTGTGTGTGTGTGTGTGTGTGTGTATAAGACAGAGAGAGAGAGCAAGAGACAGATGTTTTGACTCTTATTAATTTAAATTTCTTGATTACTTTCTGCATGTTAAGTACCTAAATAATATTTTCATCCAAGGCACTGACTGACTCTTATGGTGTATGGTGGATTACTGATTATCATCACTTAGAGTTAAGCCCGGATTGATTTTCATCTATATTCATAAACTGGTCGTAAACATTGAAACAATTTGAATGGCAGGCAGGGATATTATATCCTTCGGAATGTGCTCCCACAATGAATCTGTCTGCAATTATTTAATGCCTTTCACAGATGACCTCCCACTCTCCCCCCTGAAAAGGCAGCAGTATCTGTTTGACGTCTCTACCCTGCCAGACAAAGCTGAGGTGCTGGGGGCTGAGCTGAGGATATACACCAAAGTGTCTGGGAATTTCAGGATGTCGGAAACAGAGCCGCTGGACATCCAGCTCCTCTCCTGCCGCACACAGCAGCTGCTGGACTCCAGAACCCTGGATCTTCACGATTCCCACCGGCCCAGGTGGGAAGTGTTGGATGTGTGGGAAATATTTAAAGAACGGCATCACCTGACCTCCCAGGGGCACCAGTTCTGTCTGGAGCTCAAGGCCACACTGGACAGCCCCGAGAGGGAGCTGGACTTGCATCATCTGGGTTTTCACAGAAACGGCCGCCCTCAGCAGAAGAAGGCCATCTTAGTTGTGTTCACCAGGTCCAAAAAGAGACAGACCCTCTTCAGCGAGATGAGAGAAGTCATGCCGTTGATAGGGCCTGGGAAGAAAGCGAAACAGAAGGGTCCTCGTTCCAAAACCAGCCGGAGGCGCAGGACAGCGATATCAAAGAACCGTCACGGCAAGAGACATGGGAAAAAGTCCAAGTCGAGATGCAGCAAGAAGCCATTGCATGTGAACTTCAGAGAGCTGGGGTGGGACGATTGGATCATCGCTCCTCTGGATTACGAGGCATACCACTGCGAGGGCGTGTGTGACTTTCCTCTGAGGTCACACCTGGAGCCCACGAACCACGCCATCATCCAGACTCTCATGAACTCCATGAACCCCAGCAACATGCCCCCTAGCTGTTGTGCCCCATCCAAACTCAGCCCCATCAGTATCCTCTACATAGACTCAGGCAATAACGTTGTTTATAAGCAGTATGAGGACATGGTGGTGGAGTCATGTGGGTGTAGGTAGTAGTAGTGTGTCATTTCACCTCCTCCTTTTGGACCACTGAATTATATAGCCATATTGTATAGATAATTAGGCCTATGGGTATATAGATGACCATCAGGGCCTGTGTGGTGAAAAAGACGGTAATACTTGAAGCTACCAGATGCAACTTGAGGTGGAATTGATTAGCACACCTGCTCAAAACTAAGCCATTTTTCTTATCTCTTCCCTGAACCCTCTCACCTATTCAGGTCATGTTTTTAGCAATGGAAAACCACCAAACCACCAGCACATAGCTGAAAAATAACTATTTGGCCATGTCAAGTAAAAATAAACCAGTTTCACTGCAGAAGACTTGTACTTGGAACTTGACTTGAGGGGATGCTTACGTGTTTAGTTAGACAGAGTGTGAAGCCTTGTTGAGCTGAAACGCCTGTGTACTTCCACCAAAAATACCCAGAGGCTGCTTAGTTAAGGACTCATCATTTTCCTGTTGTGGTTAGAATTATTGGAAGTGATACTAAAATGCCTGTTGGCCTTTTCCTGTAATGCACTGATGTTCATATCACCATATGTAAATATTTGATACGGAAATTATAATTTATGTTCTATGGATAAGTTATTATATTGTTGTTGTTTTTTTTGTTGGGGTTCATGTTACTGCTCATTATAACTACAACGGTATTTTAGGATTGGTTATTGTAGATCCCATGATGAGATCTACCACAAACTCAGGCAAAAAACTGGGGATTGTGTCTTTAATGTAAAAGCATGAGAATGGGACATTTTGTTCATGTATTGAAAGGCTGCTCCATTGTTTACAGATCTGTTGTAGCCTGTTTTTATCATATTTTAGTTTGTTTCTTCATGTCTAATGTTTGTATTTTACTTCTACTGGAACTCAAAACCAATTTTATCTTCTCAGACAAATTTATAAGGAAATGTAAATTTATGCCGCATATATGTTTTGTTGGTTCTGTATATAACCATTAGCAACATGCCCAAAACCAAATCAGAACTAATCATTTTTAACATACAATTGTAAGAATTAATATTGACACATTTTATAATGACATTCCATTCGAAACAATCAATCAAATTATTTAACCAAATTATAAAAGTATTTTCATTTTGATGACCTGTAAGATGTTTCATGTAATAGGTAAATTAAAGTATCTTTTCAATTATGTATTTTGATTATATTTTCAAATGTGTTCCAAGATTCCAAGAGGTTATTCCTTCAATGCTGTTATACGATAATATTTTCATTCAAGTACTGTATACCATGATTTGATAGGATACTTCCTGTCTTCATCATGGTTTCTGGTTAGGGGTTGTTGCTACTGTGTCACCTTAGTGACAAACTCATACAACTTGGGTGTAGTCCACAAAGACCAGTCTTCTCCTGACACCCAACCTGTTTGCTAATCCTCATTGGACACCAGTCTAACCAGTCCTCTGCCCTCTCCATCAAACCAGTCCGCTCTATCAAACCATCTTGGACAAATGTCAACCCCCCACCTGTGGGGTTTCAAATCAGCTTCACTCACCACTTAATCCAAAATGTCTGTTTGGCAGTTGGACTGCTTGGTACATTATGATCCGTGACAGTGAGAGAACCCATAGGACGGTATGAATGTTTTCATTAATACTGATGATGACGTTAGTCAAATGACTTGAGTGACAGTTGGCGAGGTAAACGCAGGGTCAGCAGACATCCCGTTTCAGGATAGAGCCCCATATTCCCTGCTGGGTGGGCTGTATGTGTTTGTCTGTGTGTGTGTGTGTGTGTGTGTGTGTGTGTGTGTGTGTGTGTATGTGTGTGTCTATCTGTCTGTCTGTTAGGGGGGCAGCCAAGACACAAACACATTGGTTGGTGAGGCGTGGTGGGCAGATGCAACGACTGACCCCAAGTCTAGAGCCACATTCAGTCCCCTGCCCCATAGACAATGAGCAGGAGAGGATCCTAACATCAGATTAAGCATGCCTTTTTCCTTAAGGGTCAAAGGTCGAGTGGCCTATTGTCTCTGTGAGCTGTGTGCATTCTACAAGGTACACATCCCCTAAGAAAGGGGGTGGCAATCAAGAGAAAGAGGGGGGACAAGGGAAAGGAATGTGTGTGACGCTTTCTGTAGCTCTCCCTGCCTTTCTCTCTCTCCCCGGAAGGGCAGGCTCCCTGGCTGTCCCACCCGCCTCTAGACAACAAGGTAAGACATAAAAAGAGGAGGCTGCTCTAAGCAGCTGCTCAGGGCAGCTATTGGAGAACAAAAGATTGGAATGTGTCGTTTCTAAAGGGGCATCTGGAGGCCTTTTCGGCCATGTTCCACAGTCATTGGTGATATGGTGGGTTGTGGAAATACGTATCTGTCAGGAAACAGAAGTGTATTGTTGGTTTTGTGCAGGATTCATTGTGAATTGTTACTTTTGATGAATGGACATTTGAGATGGTTTTGAATGAGTTCATATTTTTTTAATTAATAACTTTAACTGACCAATTTGTGTCTGCTTCTCCGTTGAAAAAGTTTCTAACTGTATCCAAATTGTCATTATTTATTCCATTGCAGTTTGGACACTTGATATGCTTCTTCTTCTAACACGTGTCTCTCTTGACAGATAACAGGCAAAAGTGATCTCTCCTTCTCCCTCAGCTGGACGTGTCTGTTTGCCCTGGCTAAACCTCTCTTTGAATGGCTTTAAAAGTGGAAGTCTTCTCTACAGAGGAGTCAAATGGCAGCAGTCTTTTAAACCCTCTAATTGATACAGTGGAAGAGAGACCTTGCACAGTCCAGTGAGTAAGCAAAGTGATGGAGGAGGAGGTCTATTTTGATAGGAGGAGGTCAGAGGGAGGCTCTCTAATCCTGTGGGAGAGGGGGTCTTCCATGGGTCAGTGCTGTTAGCAAACACTGTTCTCTCCTGAGCATAGCCAGCACAACTACTACTACCTGCTTCAGTCAGACTGTGGGCTTGACCCATCCTACTACATCTATCATGTAATGCACACGTGGCCACATTAAAGAACACTGAATCGTTGTGGAAACTGCTGTGATGAACAATGTGGAACGCTTTGCTTTTTACATCCATTACACCCTTGACATTCCATGGTAGTGGAGTTTTAGGGAGATTGGAACACTCTTAAGAATCTGAGGTTCTGCCCTGCCTCTGTGATGATGAGATTCTGAAGGGAGAGCTCCCTATCCCATAGGAAAGCCCCATCACTCACGCTCTTGGCAACAGAACAAACCATCCAAGTAAGAGAGGGTGTTTCCCCTGCCTGCTCTGCTGCCTTAACCCTGCTACAGCAGCCTTTTACTGTCATAGTGGGATAAAATTATGAGGACATACAGGACATACAGATGTTTGTAATAGCTTTCTATTATGAACCCTTCTCATATACGAAAGCACCTGGCTCTGATTTAGCGGAGATTGTATATAGTATATACACTTGACATTAGTTTTATGTGGGAGTATGATACTTAAAGAGAGAGGGGACGGTAAGTAAAACCAGGGCGAGCCAGCGGACCTCTTGGTTCTCTCGTGCTTCGACTGAATGATAATCAGGGTCTGGACTTCTTTTGTACATTAGAGGCTTGGTCCCAGTGACAGCAGCGGTAGTGTTGTTTTACAGTCGGTCTGCGTTGGAAATGTGAACCAGATGAGGAGGGGTTCCACAGTGAATCAGTCTCCCTCCCAGTAATTAAAAATGCCTGCTGAAAGCTCTTTAGTTACTACACAGCCAGATCACAGATCATCGCTGCCGTCGCACATCAAAAGGAAATGACACAAGACACAAGGCAAACCATTAGTGAGTAGATTTCCCCCCAAAAGATCACAGACATTCATTGGGCGGTTGATTACCTACAGATTGTCTGTGTTTTCTCTTCCCCTTCACCGGTTGCAAGGGAGAGGAGAGGGAGAGCACTGAACATACAACACAGAGGACATTCTATGCCCTATACTAATCTCAGGCACTGGTGTTTGGTATTTGATGTTATACATTGTGACTGAGAAGAACATACTGGTGCTGTTCTGTCCTGATTGGTTGTGCATGTCCTCTGGAGAGCCCTCTACCTCTCTCTGTGTGAATATCAAACACAGCCAGTTAGTTAGTTATCCTTAAAGGTGCTGAAGGCTGGACACCATTTTTAACACCTTGTTAAATGAGTTGCAGGTGTAATAAGCAATGCGACCATTTTCAACCCTGACATGATCGACCCACTCTTTAGTGTAGTATTCCCTAAAAGAAATGTGGACAAGTGGTTTTTGGGAGAAAAATAAAAGCAAGGCTTCAGGTCAATAAAAATCAAAAAAGCTGTTATTGACTTTGAAGCCCTTTGCCTTTTGAGGGAAACCCAAAACCGGTCTGTTTCTGGTGCGCTGTGCTCGTTGAGACTGGGGAGGAAATGCACTGTGACACTAACAGGCTGAAAGAGGAAGTGTTGATGGACTGAATTAAACAAGGGGAAAGGGGCTGGGGGGTTGGGCCATGACACTAATGTTTTCCATTGACAATTCGGAAAAGCCCCGCTGCTATGCCACACACACACACACACACACACACACACACACACACACACACACACACACATTCATTCATCTATTCATGACTTTCACTGGCACCCACCCATGCATGTTTTGAGACACAAACTATATGTTTTGGCCTGAAACAGAAGATTATAGCTGAGAATGTATAGTTCATTTGGTTAATGTATAGTTAATGTGGTTTCAATCTAGTACTGGACGTCACAACCACTGAAAATGTCACTTTATTTGAACCTAAGTGAAAACATCTTGACACTGAATTTCCACTACGCATGTATAAGTGTTACACTTTGATAAGAAACTACTTGCCATGAGAGTATGTTTATTAACCCTAGATTTAGGAAATTAACCAGTAAAATGGCAATGTGTTTTAGTCACCCCTCTCTGCAAAGGAAAAAAGAATACAGATTTAAACAATTATTGGGCTACTGTAACTCAACAGTGCACATACAATCTGTTTTCAATTACAGCTCTTAAGCTGTCTAAGGAAATGTATGGAAACTTCAAGAGGAAATATTTTGCATTTGATAGCCATAATAGCATCACGTTTTTTATTTCGCTGACTGCATAAACTGTTACGTGTCAGGTTATTTTCCTCACACAGACAACCAGCGACAAAATAAACACTAGTCTGATGTTATTGGAGGTGGCGTGTCAGTACACAGAGGACATTACTTCTCTATTCGTATATATATCCATATATAATAATATACGCCATTTAGAAGACACTTTTATCCAAAGCGACTTAGTACAGTGAGAGTATAAATGTAATAGTATACATGGTCCCAGCGGGAATCGAACCCCCAACCCCCAACAGTGCTCTACCAACTGAACCACACTGTGTGTGGGTGCTCTTAGCAGTACGGGGACATGGGGAGTATGTATGATGAAAGCATGTTTTGATCTACTCAATCTGTAAGCCACTTTTCATATTTGGGTTCAGGAGGCACCAGGCATGTGAGAGGTCAGTGTGTAGGGCCATTAAGACCCGGTCAGACAGACCTCCCACCATGCATGCAATACATCTAATAAAGCAGGCTGGCCAAGCTTCCCTCAATCTGCCTGATAACGTTGTCCATCAGCTACACACCGCCACACTCCAGTCTGGAAGTCAGATTCTCTCCTCATTGCTCTTCTTTATTGTCAATTGTTATGAACCCCCCCCTGAGGGAATGAATATCGCTGGAATGAATTGAATTACATTTATACTGGTGATAATTTGTTACCTGGTTAGTTACCTACCTGATCAGTGGTGTCATCTTCACCAGAAGGTTATTCAATAGGAAATCTATTGCAAAATGTAGAGGAAATATATTGAAAACAATTTATTTTTTGACACATCACCATTAAACTATTGGTTTGATCAGCATGGTCAACTTGATCAACTTGGTCCAGCAGGTCTGAGGCGGTGATCCCGCCCCCCCTTCTGTTTTTCAGTCTTGCAGGTCCGAGGCGGTGATCCCGGCTCCACTCTTCACCTCTAGGTGTTGATTGCTCTAAGAGCTCTAAGTCTAGATTGGGCTGCTGTTCCCATGGAGATTAGACGATCTGGTTTAAGGCTGCTTCAACAGGTCACTTGTTAAGGGTCAGAGGTCAATTGCATAGTAGTGCCTAATGGTAGCAAATAATGTCAATCACCTTAAACGGACCAGTGGCGAGGCTTGTGCCTGACTTTGGGAGGAATGCGGGGAATCCGGGGGTTAAGCTGGTGCCATGGAGCGGCAGACGCAATCTCAGACACACACACGCAAATGTGCACGCACACACACACACACTCGTGCACAAACGAACTCACACACACACACACATACATACGCATAAACATGCACACGCACACACACACACACACACCACACACACACACACACACACACACACACACACACACACACACATGCACACATTTAGAGCTGGGGGGAACACTCACCATCAATCTTACAATGACCTCATTCCATCTGAGAGACAATGAAGTTTTCTTGGCAGTGTAGATATTATCGAGAGTGGTTGCTCTTACAGTCATCTCCATGTGACTATTCCTCTGGCCGCGGCTGGGGTGAGATATTCTTCCCGCCATGAGAGAGAGGGGAGAGTTTCATTCCTTTGATGAGCGGCGCTGGCTGCCTAAAGGACCTCCATTAAACAGGGCATGATTTGTTAAGGCTGCCCAAGATTGACTCTGTAACTAATGACCCTGCCTCGGGCGAGTCAACAAATGACGAGCTCTGTAACCGTAACAACGTGGATGACTCATACAAACCCACACGGAGCTGAGCTCTCACCTGGCCTGCTGTCTGTGCCAGTGTGATTTCCTCACCGGGCTGAGTCTCTGATCTACGGGAGCCTGCTTCGCTAGCTACAGCAGGTTACAGTCCACTGGACCTGTCAGTCTCCTGATTCACTCCATACACAGGGATGGTTGATTGGGTACAATTACTTCACAGTAACAAATGACATCAGTGTTCACCTACGGTAAGACTTCCACCCCAGAGGGGTTCATTATGGTGTTTGTTTAGGTTTAGGGGAACTTCTGATTTCATTTTTCACTGTGTTATGTTGCCTTAGGGATTAAAGTTGGGTAAATCTTTAAAACAGCAAGGGAACTGGTCCTCCATAGCTCACACTGTGTAATGCTGCCATACTACTGTGTGTGTGTGTGTGTGTGTGTGTGTGTGTGTATGTGTGTGTGTGTATGTGTGTGTGTGTGTGTGTGTGTGTGCGTGTGTGTGTGTGTGTGTGTGTGTGTGTGTGTGTGTGTGTGCGTGGTGTGTGTTATGCTGTACTGCAAACAAATTCCAACTTTATTTTATTTGTGTTGCAATAAAATAATATTGGATCTTGTTATGCCTTGTGTAGTGCAGCTTCAATTTCTCTGTTTCAGTGCCTAACATATGCTATACTGAGATCACATGACTGAAGGTGTACTGAATGTAGTGGAGGTGATTTGGAATCATGCTGTCATGTGGTAGCCCTGCCTGAAACTTATAAACTGAACCGTCCCTGGCCTAATGGTAGTGGACACTTGTGTTTTACACGTGGGAAACCCGGGTTTGAACCCCGTCAGTCGCATTGAGGAGGGACTATTATTCTAGCGGAGGCTTTCTCTCCATCCAGGGTCCCTCTGTAAAAATTCTTCTTCTGCTGGGAATTACACACAGCAGTCTGGGACGTTTTATGGCAGTCCATCTGTCACTGGTTGAAAGGGAAGATTGATGATGCTGCTGGCGCTAACTGATTTGTACACAGAGCTGTACAGTCAGTGTGACACTCCACAACATGCACAGCACACTAATAAAACAGAAACAGGAGTCCATCTGGCCCGGAGACAAAGAGAAGTACTCTTGTTGCCTACACTGAATATTGGCAAACTTGAGCAAATAACACACATCCGGATACAGGTTGGGTTCTAAGTGTTTGGTATGTAGTTGTGTCATTAATGTATATTTCCTTCATCCTGCTACCAAACCCTTTCACCACTTTTGTGTCTACTAGCGAGCCCCGTCCCCTGATCTTGTCCCTTGAGACTCCTGTATTCCCCTACAGACGGCTGTTTTAACACATCGGATCCCATTGACAACTCAAAAAGGAAGTATTTTAACAACCTCCAAGCACCACTGACCAGGTTTAAAAGATGCTTAATTCTGCCGTTGACCTGATTATGGGCGGATGAATGTGTGTTGGGGAAGAGGCCAAGCCTGTTAACTGCTGCAAGGTGCAGGGGATAAAAGGTTAATGAGCTAAAGGCTGCACTGCTACGCTAACTTTCAAGTTGGGGTTTATTTCTCCATACAGACTAATAAATGTGTCTTGTAAAAACGCTAAGTAGGGCTAATTCTCATTCTAAGGATCCTCTCTTTTTCCAAAGACTCCCACTTCAATCCAAGTGTCTCAAGAGTAAGCGTTCAACCAACCA
The DNA here is from genome assembly GCF_951799395.1 of Argentina silus. Lineage (NCBI taxonomy): Eukaryota > Metazoa > Chordata > Actinopteri > Argentiniformes > Argentinidae > Argentina > Argentina silus. Next base: position 6,687,752 of record NC_139668.1, read on the forward strand.
ACCATGACATTCAAGATTTCCCTCCAGTCCGCAGTCCATGTGAAACATTGTAAAACTTGTGTATGGCAGCCATCCTTGAATTTTCCTTCATGTCTGGTACAGTAGTCACAGGAAATGAGGTAATGAGGTCTTCACTGTGAGTGCACAGCGTGTGTATGGATGCAGTGACCCGTGAGAACCCAGAGAGGTCCAGTGAACTTTAAAGGTGAATTGGATCAGGGTCCCTCTCTCAGCCGCTTAGCCAAGAACCTCCTGATGGGGGGCTTTGCGGCAGCAGTGAAATCAACCTAATGAGTGAGTAGTAATCAACACCAAGCACTGGTAAAGTGGAACGTCACTGGAGACAGCCAAACAAACTTTCAGCGCTGCAAAACGGACTTGAAAATGTTTTTCTGATAAACATACTCCCACCATTAAATAACGTAATATTCTTAATTATTTCGCTTTCAACCCACATCATCCCAGAAACGGAGACAGTGTGTATTAGCGACTGGTCACAGTTAGCCACGTTACTTGTACTATCACACAGTCTCGAATATCAAATCCAAATACGTTCAACAATCTAGCTAAAATAGCTGGATTTACAGTATCCCTATTGTTATGTCTGTCTCTAGATATGGTCGTTGTCGTGGTATTCTTTGATTGGGATTCAATCACTTTAACAGCGTTCCTCAAAGCTCCGGGACGTGGAGTCAGCCGGGCAGGTGCTTACTGCCCTTTACAATCCGCAGTCAAACTATACTATCGCCTACTATAGTAAACTGGCTGCATACATACTGTACTAGGAGAATGTACATATGTATTGTGACTAATAAGAGAGAAATAATGAAATGTGTGTGATTTAACATGGCTTACTTAAAGGTCTTAGTATTCATCTTTGCCATTACCAGGTCATGATGCAAAAAGATGTAATTAATGACTTGAAATTGGGTTTTAGTTTGTGCTAGCAACCATCTGGGGTTTTTACCTAAACTGATGACTTCATAAGAACTCATTGGTCACAATCCATCCTTCCCCACTACAAATTAATGGTAAGGGTGCCAATACCCAGGGCATTTTGGCAAGGGCCGGAGTCACAACCATGGTGAAGCAATAAGACTCTGAATCTTATATTGTTGTAATGGAACATAGTAGCACTGTATGTAATTCAAACATTCGTTGTTAGAATCATATTTCAACTTTATACCTGGTAGATGATGAAAATGAGATTGATTTTAGTGTTTACTTTTGGGTAGTGCACAACCGGACCGAAAGCAATAGTTAATATTGTTGGCTTTCTTGACCATGAAAAAAGTGTTGGAGGTGGAAAGATATCATGAAAAAAAAAAGAATCTACCCCCCAGTTCAAAGAAAAAATTGTGACCTCATGAGAAAGCATTATGAAGTGAAGTGATTTAGGATTTGTACTGATTCCTGACTCCAGGTCACCTAATAACACACAGGAATTCCACCACAGCTTACTGTCATCCTATATGATCAGCCATAGGCTAAAGAGGAGTGTTGGCCCCTTAATAGGCCTACCACATGGGTTAAATTCTCCATTATTACTCAAGTACTCAAGTACAACTGTACTACACTCTTAGTTCCAAAAGAGTTCTTGGGCTGTCCCTTTGAAGAACCATTTTAGGTTCCATGTAGAACCCTCTGTGGAATGCATGGAACCCAAAAGGGTGATTCAAAGGGTTCTACCACAGGGACAGCCGAAGAACCCTTTTTGGTTCTCATTAGCACCTTTTATTTGAAGAGTGCAGAATCAAACAACACCATCTTTTTGGATCATGAGGTGAGGTCCTCAGTCCATGTGGTACCAATTAACAGGAGTCCACCCTACAGAGCAAACAGGGCAATGTCAACATTTTGAAGGGGTGAGTGTTACAGTATAAGAAGCCTATCTCGCTAGCGTTCAAGCACTTAATACCATACCAGCCTGAGAATGTGTGATCTCATCAGATCTCGGAAGCTAAGCAGGGTAGGACCTGTACTTGGACGGGAGACCACCAGGGATTTCAAGGTGGAGTAACATTCTTTTTTTCTCTATTTTCTACTGAGTAATCCAGCTCATGAAATAAAAGTGAAAATAAAGACTAGGCAAAGTCAACATTTTTGTTATTAAGCACCTTATAGACTTATGGAAACTAATCTTTCGGTGTGAATGCTTGAATGAGTGTTGTAAAAACAGTGCGGTTAATCTTTTAATCTTTTTTGTGTTAAACTATTTTATTTCCTTCCTTTACACACAACTCTTTCTGATTCATCAATGACACCGGTTATCTATTGAGGCAGTGTGGTTTCCCTGGCACAAGGCATGCATACAGAGTGAATGTTAGCGTTCGACAGGAGGTCGTTATGCTAGTTTTATGGCACTTCTAGGAGTCTCTATGATATATATCATACAAACATGCCCCAAGATGGAATCTCAGCATAGTGGTGGGTGGGCTGTTACATGTACCAGGTTCTCTAACATGTGAAAGAGGTTGGGTTTAGAGTGATCACAGGGGCCCCTTAATTCATCTGTTTATCTAGATTTAAAACTATGCCATGAGGATGAGCAAAATTCATTTGGGTCTCAACCCCCCACTGCTGAACAGCCTTGTTTGTTTTGCCTTACATAAAAACAACAATGTTCTACGTAACAATCCATGCATGCACACTGTCAGTTATTTCTGCTTCACCCTGATGTTTCGTATGTGAGATGTTCTACATGTTCTACTGGTTATCTATGAATCACTACCAAACACCTCATATGGAGATCCCTTTGTTCTAAAGGTGCCTTTTCAACAGTTTGTTGTCATTTCCTCAAACCGGGCCCTATGTCATTGCATTGGACCATTTGGTAGCCAACCAGACGCTGGTTTGATATGTTGCAGCTGTTTGAGATGTAATGGACCAAGAACAGTCCATGCCAAGGTTGGTTTGAAGCCACAGTGATGGTTTGTTTTGGCTCCAGACCAGGGCTGAGCCACCGTTCAGTTCCTGTTTCAAAGGTTTTCACAGCGCATTTGATTATCCCCTCCCCGGCTAACTATGAATAGATACATGTCACATATCATTAGAGTCAGGAAAACGTCAGTATTTTATAATGTTTCTGGCTTTATGGTGTCACAAGCTATTTCTATTCCTTACTTTCATAAGAAGACATTTTAAGAAGCACTGGTCAAATGTCAGCTTGCAGTGCCACTGTGTGGTTGAATTTGGTATTGCCATTGCAGTGATGTCAAGGTATGTGCTGGAAGTACTGTCGGTGCACTGAGCCCTTTACTATATATGCTTTGATAGTACTTTATTTCAAACACCACCATACACAATACTTTACCAGTGATCATTTGTATTATCACACCAGAATAATACTGTATAATAATAATAATAATAATAATAATAATACAAATACATATTATATGTATTATATACAATACAAACAAAATACATTACTAACATATCAATGATCATGTTTTTACATTACTGAAAACTGGTCTATGAAAATGGCAGTACATTTTGTGGAATTTATGAAAAAGTAAGGACACAAAGTATATCTCATTAGAGGATACTGAACGTATTGACATTGAACATATCGATATTGTAGATATTTCTTAGATCATGTTTACGACTTCTATGCAATATTTCAAGTTAAACTAAACTCTAAAGTGCATTTCACAGAGCCTTGTTTTTTATGTTATACATTTGTTTTTATACATTTTTATTTCACATGACTTATTATACACATAAAATGTCAGAACCCAAATTGTAAACATCACACCAGATGTAGCACAACAGCTCATTTGGATTTTCAGTACACTTAACAGTGAAAAACAATAATAACTAAAATCAGAGATGCATAGATTTTCAAAAGCAGTGAACGGTGGGGAGAGGATGTCAGGAAGACAGGTTGGAAAAGACTGGGGCCAGTCACATGGAGCAGGACTGGTGGAACAGGAGGTGGAAGGGAGATAGAACAGGAGGTGGAAGGGAGGTGGAACAGGAGGTGGAAGGGAGGTGGAACAGGAGGTGGAAGGGAGGTGGAAAGAGGGGGCCAGTCCAGTTGGAGAAAACCTCTCAGGGAGCCTCACAGCAAGTGCTCAGGACGCAAAAGTTTGATGGAGAGACAGCAGCCTTCCAGGAGGTCAGCCTTCCAGGAGGTCAGATGATGATGATGATGATGATGATGATGAAGATGTAGCAACACCGTCAGCAGCAGATGGACTCCACATAACATCACTTCTGGTCCTCCTACTTCAGAAGCTTTTGGCCTGGTAGTCCCTCCAGGTAGTTAGCGATGTCATCGTAGTCGCTGTCTGAAGAGGTCTGGTTAGGGTCAGGGCTCACCGGGGAGTACAGAGCACCATCTTCATCATCAGTATTGCCAGGAGTGACTGATGGGAATACTGATCAACATCGATTGATTAACAACAAACAGTGCATAAAAAATAGATAGCATTTCTGATGCTGGGCCCCAATTCTCTACACCTTTCCATGAAGTGTGCGGCTGTGCAGTCCCCTACATGGATCTGAATGCGTACCCCAATCCTACGCTGTGGGGAAGTGCATATAGTGCACACTTTAGGAACAGGGTTGAAAAAAATAGACCCCAGCATCAGTCCCCATGCAGGGGAAGCTGGTGGAGGTAGAAATCGGAGGACGGGCTCATTGTAATGCATGGAATGGAATGAGGAATTGTTGAGCCCGTCCTCTGATTTCTTCCTCCACCGGCTTCCACTGTCCCCATGTAAAGGTCTGGTAGTTCAATAGCAGTACCAACATACCGTGGTCATGTGAGTGGACGTCAGAGTGGGTGTGGTCATGGTTCCCTGGGAGCTGTAGATGATCCACTGCATTATGGGCATCTGGGGGAGATGGCCACAGATCAGTTTCCTCTGATGGAGAAGAACAAGTCATTTGAATAGAAATAAACTTACTTACTTACTTACCCTAAATAAAATAGATTAGAAGAGAATAGAAAACAAGGAGTGTAGAGTAGAAACATATTTGGAATTATTGCAGAGTTTGCACAGTGGCATGTTTGCTTTACCTTGTGTCAGCAGACTCTCCACATCTCTTCCTGTATTTTCATAGCATTCCCCAGAGGAGGTGCTGGAGGATTCAAAAGAGTCTACGGGAACACAGTCAACGAATCAAAATCTCGACTGTGGTACGATTCTCTACCCTTCTCCCGAAGTGTGCACTCATATACTCCCCCTCATGGATTTAAAAGGAATGGACTGGTGTAAGCAATACGGTGGAATTCAGAGGAGGCTGGTGGAGGTAGAAATCGGAGGAGGGGCTCATTGTATCATTGTGCATTACAATGAGCATGTCCTCCGATTTCTGCCTCCACCAGCCTTCACTGGTGGAATCTCTCTCCAGCCATGCTTGCGCCAATCGAATGCCTTTGGATGCTTGAGGGGGAGTGGCCGAGTGCAAACTTCTGGATGAAGGGTAGAGAATCACAACGTAACCCTCAAATCACTGAGGGGTCAAAACACACGTGTTTGATATCATTCCTCACTCTACTCCATGCATTAAAATGAGCCCATCCTCCGATTTCTACCTCCACCAGCCTCCCTTGGTTCAAATAGTCACCCTCACCAGTTGGAATGTCATTGTAGTCTTCTGGAACTTTGGAACAATCATCTCTTGGTAGAATGTTCAAGTGGTTTGCATGTTCAGATATCACATGGTTTGGATCGCAGGCTGAAACAATACAAGTTTTTAGTTTATCACAGATCGAATATACATTTGTTCAGTATCTAAGACAGGAGAGACGGTGGGATTTGTTTTCAGTTACTATAGCAATGCACCAAAATGGACTCACCCTCCTCAGATAGGCAGTCTAGAGCTGAAGCTCTCACAAAGGGGTTCCTGCTCTCTTGTCTGTGTCGTAGGGAATCTGAGGTCAAATTAAGAGTTAAGATAATATTGATGAGGCAAATATGTGCGGTCAGGAAATATCTCCAAAAGTTGTGCTTACATTATGAGCTCTCTGCATATGAACATAACTGAATTTAAAGTCTGGATTACAATCTTTAGCTAAAGTTAATGACACTGAAAAGGTATATAAAGAGCAGCCTGGTCGTTGCTATTAGCCAACTCCTACTGTCTTTGTCATGCCAAATGTCTGATTGCACAAACAGATCTTGGTCGACCAGGCAGGTGTAAAGAGTAAATGATTCTTAGGATAAAAGAGGATATAAAGGACTCTTACTGCGAAAGGTGGACAAGGGGACAGCTGACTGGTCAGTTGAATCATAATGTTCATACTCCGTATCCACAGAGGTGCTGTCAACACTACTCATCTGGGTCCACTGGTACCTGGGATTTGACGGACCTTTGGAAAACAAACAAAAAAGACAGAATAAACAGATATCACCGTCTTAAATTTCATACAAATCAAAACAGATTGTCAGTAACAACAGTATAATACTAATATTAAAAAAAAGAATAAAAAAAAAAGACATGTAAACATAGAAAGACAGTAGTAAACATATACTGTTGTAAAGTGGTAGCTCTGCACAGGGTAGATAGAGCAGGACCAAAGAGGCTACTGTATGACTCCCTCACCATCGTTCTCTGTGGGGCTGTTGGTGAACTTGATGAGATCAACAGAGTCACGGTAGTCGTTGTCTTGCTGTTGAACAGGCACCTGCAGGCTGGCATGTCTCTGCTGAACTAAGAGTGCTGTGGACATTAGAAAGGCATTGATAGTACAGAAACATTAGTGCTAGGTTTTTATAAAATGCCAAACTGTTTTGAATGGTAGTGGTAGTTGTGAATGAGGTGTGTGGTAGTGGTCCCTGGGGTGTGTGGTAGTTGGAACTGAGTTGTTTTGTGGTAGTTGAGACTAAGGTTGTGTGTGGTAGTTGGGGAACCTACCATTTCTCCTCTTGCCGTAGCAGCAGAGCAGAATATTTGTGACCAGAGCGATGAGGAGAATGAATGACAGTGCGATGCACAACAGCAGCTCCACAGACATGGAGAAAAAGAAGCCCTCACTTGGTGTGGCGGAACTGGCTGTGGTGGTTCCAGGTCCTAGATGGGAAACAAGATACAGGGACATAATGTCAACTTTCATATTCTCAAAGGTCGCAAGTTCTTCCAAATGAATAAAGAAGAAAGAAGAAACTGAAAGGTTTACTTGTGGTCCTGCTCTCAGGTGTTGGATCTGGCCCTGTTCCAACTAGCCCAAGTGATCCTGCGCAAGAGAGGATGGCATGAATCAAATACTGTTATTCTCAATCTGAAGTATAAAATGTCAATGTGTGGTTCATAATTCAAAGTTATTTTCAACTGTTGGAAAAGTTTGAACACACAGTATAATAGCCTGACCTTCTGAAACCAGAAACAGATTTAATCAAACATGTTTTTTTTTTGTTTTTTTTAATAAAATCTCCACATTTATAAAACATTTATTTGCTAAGATCGTCATGCACAAGTCCATACACTCATTCGGTCACTTACCTTTACAAATAAGTCCGGCTGCTGCTTTAGAGCCTGTGCATAATAATTTTTGGTTGGCAAATTCTCTACATTGCCACAGGTTTGTGTGTTTTTTGCTACACATGTAATACCACTGTGTTGTTCCATTGTTGTGAGTGAAAGGAAATCCCACGAAGGTATCTGGCTCCCCACAGCCCAGCATTGAACACACCATGGCTGCCTCCTCCTTCTCCCAGCAGTCGTTACAGACTGTCCCCCATGTTCCGTTACGATGGATCTCCACTTTACCAGAACAACGGTCCAGTCCACCCGTCAGTCTCACTGCCCTCAGCTCTGTAGAAGGAAGGGAGTAAATAGGTGCAGAATAAGAATATAGTAGATATTATTTAGGCAAATATTATGTATGATTAATGTAACTGGACCAGAATTATAATAATTATTATTATTATTATTATTTATTAAGTTTCTTAAGTGCTTTTCATTATACAAGAATAATGTCAAAGTGCATAAAATAAAAGATAAAATATAAAGATAAAAAAAAAAACTATATATAACCATATCATAAAAGCAGCAATCAAAGTCTTGGACTTTATGTGTAATTTGACCTGGTGGTGATCATATCTTTAATCAACTTCTCAATCAAGTTATATAATCGCCTTTGTTTATGTTATACAATACCTATTGATTATAAATGGCACATTTTGATCAATGTGACATTTACCTGAGCATACCACCCCAGCGTCCTCCTTGTGTCCACAGTCATGGCTGTCCCCTTGGACAGGGCACTCCCACAGGTTCCTCTCTGTGCCTGTACAGTTCACCTCGTCAAGGTAGATGGGCCCACTGCCCAGAGGGAAGGACCCGCCCTGCCCTGACACACTGAGGGCATAGCCACAGCCAAGCTGTGCACACACCACATCAGCGTCCCTCAAGTCCCACTGGTCATCACACACCGTGCCCCACTGACCCGCCCGCCACAGCTCCACGCGCCCAGCGCAATGGTGGCTACCTCCTGCCAGCCGCACAGCCTGGTGCCCTACAACCAGAGATGCATACAGGTACAGGTTCATGGGTTTCAAAGTAGTTTACTTGTGGCCTATTCTACCCCTGCTTATTGAGCAACAAGGTTATTGTTAATCAGTGCATCTCATTCCATATTGACACATGTACTATATTTGTAGATAGTGACATGTAAGCATAGTCAATAAAATAAGTGTCACTTGATTGTCATTGGAAACTGATATTGTGGAACAAGAGGCAAGTGATGTACTGCACTGTTACCAAGTCTTACCACAGGTGACTTGAGACAGGACCGTGCAGTTGCCCTCCCCTACATCCTCTGTGCAATTCTGCAGATGATTGTCGCTGTATGAGCAGCCTTTAAGGCAGATACTGTTCTGCGGTGCATCGGTCTCATTCAGATAGTAGACTCCTCCACAGCCCTGGTCCTGACAGATCTGGTTGGCCACCTCATCCCTCAGCTCTGCAGTGAGTGGGACTGAGGTCCTGGTTTTGTTCACAGCCATCCTCAGATGCCAGGAGCAACCCTTGGTTTGTTGGGTTATGTTGAGCTCAACTGAGAATGGGATAAAATTAGAAATGAATAATAATAATTACTTCATAGGGGTGTTTTGATATCAACAAATAATATCGCTATATCTTGTGTGATAATGGGAATGAGACCCTGCTACAGTATGCCTGTGGTTCCATACTGTATATAATTGTACCAAAATCATACAGGATGTATCATAAAATGTTGGTCATTAGACTTCAATAGATAGAGAAAAAGAAGAGAAGAAGGAAAAAATGAATTGGAATTGAAAAAGGTTGGGGAATTCAACATCTTCATGAGAGGGCCAACTTGTTTTGGCACATAGAGCGGTGTTATTACAAAGCTATCTAGCTTGCTATCTCAGTTTATTTGATTGCACCTGCAGAGTACAATAATGCATTGCACCAAAAACCGCCTCCACATCCTGTGACACATTTTAGACACTGAGAAAAAACATGCAGATATGGAGGACAGGTTGTATGGTTTAACCAAGCACTAGTGGTTTCAAGCTCTGCACCAAAAGCTTAGTTTAGCTTAGCTGTGAGAACAAGAATGATTCAATGGTCATAATACATGTCTTTGAGAGTGAAATTAAACTCAACATAGTCCATTATGGATGAAAGGTTGTGTGTGTGTGTGTGTGTGTGTGTGTGTGTGTGTGTGTGTGTGTGTGTGTGTGTGTGTGTGTGTGTGTGTGTGTGTGTGTGTGTGTGTGTGTGTGTGTCACTCACTTCGCTTTTTGTCATGTTCACTTCCATCCAGGTGGGATGTATTCATTCCAGTTTGAGAGATGACATTTTGATAAGCTGAAAACAAATTTCAATGTATTTTCTGATCACTCTCAAGGAAACATGTGACACATAACTTCAAATCATGTCAATTGATAACTGTTGTCAATGCTGTTGACCACATGCTGGTCTGGACTTGCCCACAAGCAAGACTTTCAAACTAACCACTTGACCATGCAGCATCCTGTGTTGGTATTCAGCATGTGAGTTGGTGTAAAATGTGGTAACTTTAAACTTTTGTGTTTGTTAAACATTTGTTTCTAATGATTACCTCTAAGAAATTACAAGCACATTATGATGGCCACCTGTAGAATGCATACACCTATTTTTATGTTTTAAAGACCTCCAAAAATCGAAAAATGTTAAGCTGAACATCCATGTTCTAAGTATAAGTATATCAAACGTAACACATTTTCTTACATCCTAGCGTAAGTCTTTATTTGAAACCAAATAATTCAATCTATTATAACAATAGTTTAAAACATTGAAATAAATATGTTTGCTATTAGATTAGTTATTAGTTATCTGAATATATATGAAAAAGCTCAAACTAAATCTACTGAAATCGAAATTTATTAGCTGCCATGAAATGAATAAACATACTTCTTTTCATATCAGCTTTGATAGATATTTCAGGTTGATAAGTAAATTAAAGACTATGTAAAAGTAATGAAGGATAAAGAGCAAAACAGCACATTACAGTACCTTGACAGAGATAGAGTACTTGGAAGATTCTATGAATATTCACCAACTTCATTTTGTCTAGTCCAGACACTACTGTAACTACAATCAATAAAAAAGTAAAATGTCCTCTTCTAATCTTTCTCTGAACACTGTGTAACCTCTAAATGTCTAAAATGGCATCCTTTGCTGCCTATGTGCTCGCACGGTGTGCAGTTGCTCATTTGTTCTTCTGGCAAACACACTTCCTTCATAGCGTCACATACGTAACCTGTGCTCACATTGTAGAAGCAACTCAGTGAGAAAATGGAGTGTTATGCACATGCACGGATTTCAAGGAATTATAATAAAAAATCTATATATCGGAATATATTGGGCCTACTGAAACCAGCTAAATTGTTGACTCTCTGTCAATTCTTAACTTGGGTCACTTTGCTGAGAGCACCAAACACTAATATTCTCCCCACCACATAGCAAGAACTTCAAGTAAGGTCAAACTATTTTTCAAAGCACCACCTGGTAGGTAAAAGCTCCAATTCATTCTACTGCATTTCGTTGTCTCTGTACTTGTACTCTGCACAATGACAATAAAGTTGAATCTAATCTAATCTAATCTAATCTACTCCACTTTGATTACCAAGACAGACAGTATAGCTGGATGAATATGAACTTAGTCTAGTCTATGAGCATTGAGTTCCTTAGAACTAAAACTAGGGTAACAAGCTAAATGAAACACAATTAGAAACACACACTAGACCTATAGGCCACTAATGCAGTGTATCAAGATTCCTTTCCAATGCAGTCAATTGAGGGGATACATTTAAACAGAATAATGACAAACAGCAACAGATGTCTGTCTGCCAACAGATAAACATGTCCATGACATTTCTTGGGTGATGAAAAGCTGAAACCAGAAACCCATTTGAGCCTATATGTATGGAAAAACTGGAAATGCAATTGAATAAAGAAGTCAAAAAAAATAAAGTCATTACTATGAAAATGTAGGCTACCTGTACACAAAACTGTATTTGCACAAAAGACTATCAATCAAATGTAACTTGAAAAAAGAAACAAAATATATAAAATTAAAATAAACTGTTTTGTCATACAAAGTGCTTGCCAATACATATGCCATGAGAAAGGAAGCTGAGAACCTTGAGAGGAACCAGGCACATCCTCTTCTGGCTGACCGGGTTGACTTAAGTTGACAAATATGAAAGTGAAAATGTACAGATGCGTTCGTTTTAGATCGTCTGGCGCATGTAGGCGTGTTTTTCACAGGAGAACCTTATTGAGTTTCCGATTCTCTACCAATCATTCGTGCTCTTTATCGTCATATAGCACATATATTATCAAAAATAGGCCTATTATTAGCAATGGCAGGAGGAGACCTTCATCATTTCCCAGTCCATAACATTTCTTGAAAGACTAGGAGAGTGCACACCTCTGGGGAAGGGATCGCAGCATTTGAAATGGTAGAAAACACAAGTGCAAATCCCGCCCAACCAGTACACCAGGCAAGCTTAAACGAACGGGAACGAACCGGGCGACATACCGTGATTTTAGCATAGCCATAGAAGCTGTGTATTAAAAACTGTCTATTATCTTTGTTTTTAGGGAGTCCACTCCACATACTAGGGGATGACAGCAGCGCTCTGCTTCATTTGTTTACATTTCGAGCCAAAAGCACGTTGTCCCTTGTGCTCTCTCTCCTATTGGTCAGCATGATCTGTAGCTCCACCCTGGTGGGAGGGCACTCAAACAGTGACATTTCGAAGATATCAAAGATTTCTAAATGAAAGTTTATATTAATAGTGCCTTTGTGATCGTTTGAAATATGACATGGAAGAAGATCATTTTTAAACTCGATATGCTTCAAAAGAAACACAACCCTGAGTTTGTATCTAACTATCACCCGGTACTTTTTGATACCTCTGTTGAATTTTGCTTAGGGATGACATTTAGGCTCAAATCAATATATTCTAGGCAGTTTATGAGCAAACTACAGATATCTATTTTCGATAAATCATTTTTTGCAAATTTCAAGCATTCTTGGCCAACCGGGCTTCATAAAGTACACATGCGCGTTGACTTGACAAACTGGGAGATAAATACTTGTTGGCGCGCCAGTACCGAACAAACCATTTCCACTAATCAGTGATCACCGGCCAGGACAGGAACAGCAGCTGGATATTGGAGCTAGCGATTTGGAATGTAAGTTACTGCTGGATAGTTTAATGTCTCGTCTGATTGTATGTCTAGAGTTTAGTGCACTGAATTGCTTGTCTAAACTAACTGAGGACCATGTATTGAGTTATCCAACTAATGTGTGCTATTAGCTTGTCAGCCAGTCGAGTTATATCAGAATTCTGACTACACAGAGAGACTAGGCTTAGCTAGGCAGCTAACTAACGTTACTTGGTTTAGTATCTGAATAGTAATTGATTGATTAATGTAGTGATGATTAATATCCAGACGTGGAAATATTGTGCTTTGTGACATTGCTACCATGTTTTGGTCTGATGAGTCAAATAAAGTTAGCTAGCTAGTAGCAGCTAACTACTACTTTTGGAGGGAGCCAGACTAACGCCACTCAGTGTAATCCTTATCTGTCTTTTGTGCAGTTGGTCTTAAGCTACAGTTATATTCCTAGCTGATACATTTAATGTGTACGTGCAGTGGATGGAACTGCCTTTTGAAAGTAATGGGGTACACGCTACATGTTTGAACATTAATTGTTGGGTTCGATTTTCGCGGGTAGAACTTGCGTTGTTGCTAGCTACTACGTGTGCCAAAATTACGCGCTCAGGAAATATTGGCGCCTATGTTTACAGTGTGGCTAGCTAAACAACATTAGCTCATATTTCATATTTATTTTTCCAAGTTAGTGTGATCATGTATGTTTGATTTATCAGCTACTAACACCTGTTTTATATTTCCTATACAGAAAAGCTGCTTTCTTTTAATCATCCAATCATGACTAGACGAAGGTAAGAACAGACGCCAGCTAGCAACTAGCACTAATCATTAGCTCATCAAAGTAACTTGTTAGGCCCCAATGCTGTTGGGGATCATTATTCTTTTGTCATAATGAAGGGAATGTTCTTTTGCAGTGGTCGTTTGCAAGCGAGATCTGAAAATGCTCCAATACATAGTGGCAAGATTACAAAGGTAAGGAAGGAAAACGTCCCTCGTATAAAGTTTCAGTTCAACTTTATTTAAACAGCTGGTTGTCTGACATCACCTTTTCATTTCAGCAAAACAACAGAAGAGCAAAGAAGACTCTGACCTTGTCAAAACGTCCAAATGAAATTCAGGTACAAATAATACATGCATCATTGACATATAATGTGTGCTTAGCAGAAAGCTATGCATGCCAGTGAATATATCTTTATCAAGCCAAGCAGCATTCTTAACTGTGATATTAATCATCTCTAATGTATATTGTAGAGCCAGTTGGTCCTTGAGGGAGTCCTCAACCCCTGTATTCTCATCGAAACGCCTGTGAAGGAGGTCGAGGAGACCTGTGAAGAGCCAACCTATGAGACCCTGAGTTCCAGTAACCTCTCGCTACAGCCTTCCCCTCTCCCCCTTCTTAGGTAAGTCACTTTAGTGACCCAGCTCTCTTCAACCTCTGAATGACTGATATGGATTTCCTATGTTTATGCATTCAAGTGGACAGTAACTGCATTTTGAGGAAAATACAGGCTACTTCATCTTTATGTTTGTGTATCTTTGGTTTGGTCAGCTGGGGCTGCCCGAATGACGTGTGGGAGAAGATGTTGATCAAGGAGCAGAAATACACCCACAGCAAGAGCTTCATGGAGCAGCATCCGAGAATACAGCCCCGGATGAGAACCATCCTGCTGGACTGGTTACTGGAGGTATGTATAATAATGACCATGTTGTATTGTCATGATGTACAGGGAAGTGTATGGCTGACTATCCAGTGAAATTCTTCCTCGCAAGCTCTTGTCTTTTGAAAATGCAGTAGTAGTAGTAGCAGCAGTATAGAATACAGTAGTAACACAATGCTACAGCTGCATCAAATTGTATTTTTTACAAAAACGGTTATGTCACAAAGAGCTTCACAGTGGCCTGACCTGATTTGCAGGGTCCTGTTTGTTCCTAATATCATGGATGGAGGAGTGGATAAGTGATTGTATGCATCTACATGGTCTGGTTTTGTCTCCCAACACTTAGGTGAGCGAGGTGTACACTCTTCACCGGCAGACGTTCTACCTGGCGCAGGACTACTTCGACAGGTTTATGCTGAGTCAAGAGGACGTGGCGAAGGACCGGCTGCAGCTGATAGGAATCACCTCGCTTTTCATCGCCTCGAAAATTGAGGTAATGCCTCGTCCTAGTTGGAAGTCCTTTGGCCTTCGTTTTGTGTTATTTTGCAGCTCTTGTATTACATGTAGTATAAAATGGACCTCCTCCCTGAACCTTTTCCACAACAACTAATCTTTTGGTCCTTTTAAAGTTTGGTTTGTTGATGGTCAATTGTCATCCCCCCCCCCCCCCCCCCCCCGCGCAATAAGAATACACTTCACACCCACTTCAAGCTAATTGACGCAAACCTCCACCGCCCCTCTTCAAACACATTCTTGCCTGTATGCATAAACCCCGCCGTGTTTCACACATAGGGTGGTGTCAGACGGCACCAGTCGGGGGAGGAGGTGAAGTCAGATCCTTAGTTCTGTTATTTTGTCTTGTGTGGGGGGGGGGTGGAGTGCAGTGTTGGAAAGCAACCATTTTGTTTATGCTGATGGTCGCATATGGCTCAATTGGTCTAGCATGGCACTGTGGGAGTGATTAACGCTTGGAACCAATATATACTCACTGTTCTGTAAGATACTTTGGATAAAAAGCTCCTGCTAAATGGCGTTATCTGTTCTCTTGTAGGAAATCTACCCTCCCAAGCTCCATGAGCTAGCCTATGTGACGGACGGGGCCTGTCAGGAGGAGGAGATCCTACAGATGGAGTTGATCGTCCTGAAGGTAGGATACTCGGCCATGTTGACCCCTTGATCACACGGGTGATCTAGTATACAACTGTTTCTTTCTACTGTATTTGTCCTTTATCAATAAACGCATGTATAAAATGTTTACCTCTTGAAATATGCGAAGTTTAAAAGTACTGGCACTCATGCTGCATTCAAGTGATCCGTGGCCATCTCAGAACTGGCCTATGGGGAGCTCTACACACAATCCGATGCTGAATCTGGGTGGGAAGCTTTGAGTTTCTGAGGAGCACTTGAATGCATCATCAAACCATGTGGTGTGCGAGTCCCCTTTTGAACATTGTGTTCTTATCCTTTACTAACACACCAGCAACGTGTCCTGTTACTGAACCCCCACAAGCAGCAACGTGTTTCTAACCCAATCCTTGATGTGTGTTGCAGGCACTAAGCTGGCGCCTCTGTCCTGAGACCCTGGTGTCGTGGCTGAAGCTCTACATTCAGATGGCGTCGTTGAATGACCTCTCGGATGTTCTTCGACCGCAGTTTCCCCAGGAGGAGTACGTCCAGGTCACACGGGTATGTTTGCTGACACAACCAGGTCTTGGCTTGAGCCACCAAATACCAGAAGTCAGTTGATGACTTTTATTTAATGTGTTAGGACTTTTTGTCCTAACGCAGTACCATGTACATGACAGACATACACGCAACACAGTATATACTGTGAGAATACTGAAATCACAGACATGCAATCAATGTTCATACTGCATTCTATTTATTCTGCTTATAATGTTACTGCTAATACATACACTGCACTACTTATACTGCTCATATACTGTACTACCTGTATATATTGTTCACACTGCACTTTTCTGCTTTTTTGCACTTTTGGTTTCGTTGTCTCTGTACGTGTACTCTGCACAATGACAATAAAGTTTAATCTAATCTAATGTGCAGTTATCACAATCAAGGACATTTTACTAAATGATTTGGTGCCTTGCACATAACCAGTGGAGGGGGGGGACATGCTTTATGTTTATATTGACGTCATTCTCTTCTCAGCTTCTAGATCTGTGTATCCTCGACATCAACTCATTGGACTTTGAGTACAGTGTGTTGGCCGCTTCAGCACTGTGCCATTTCCTACCATACGAGGTGGTAGAAAAAGCATGTGGTAAGAAGCCACTAGATTATTTATTATTATTGTTGTTATTGTAGCAGCTGCTTGGCAGAACGCAAGAGCTCACAATTGACCTATTGGTTTTCAATATCTGTGCCACTGTATAATGTGGGTAACTGCTTTAAAAAAAAAAAAAAAAGTATGATTGCTCAACTGACTGCTCCTTCTCTCTCTCTAACAGGCCTGAAGTGGGCGGACATGGAGAGCTGTATTGATTGGATGGCTCCCTTTGTAGAGACCGTGGCTGGATGGGCCAGGGTAGAGCTGAAAGACTTTGCCAAAATCACCTCTGACGACAGGCACAACATCCAGACGCATACAGAGTACCTATCCATGCTGGTGAGTAGGCCTAGCCCTGAGATGGCTGACTTTTTTTTTTTAAACCTTTATTTATTTAGACATGCTGAGACAAGGTCTCTTTTGCGGGTGTGTCCTGTTTACAATACAAGCATGATTAGAAAAACAACAGCTTAAAATACACACATTAATCAATGAAAAGCAAACAGTCTGAGCTGGTCCCTAACCAAGGACTAGTGTAAGGGACCAAGTGCTCCAACCTCAGTCTACCCTGAAGTTCATTCCATGTCTGAGGAGCACAGTAGTTAAACAGTTTTTTCCCAATTCTCTAGACACCCGTGGGACATTCAGAAAGTAGCAAACTGTTTGATTACCACTAGGTTGCCATAAAAGCAATGACTTGTATACATTTTTTTAAAATTAATAAAAAAAAAAAGAAATCTGTGAGAGACTAGATTTCAATGTGACAACTGTTTGTAGGGTTAGGAGTTTTAATACTTTAGGCAAGTATGTGCTCATCCACAGGTGTAGGTAAATGTTTCCCTGTGGGTGAACTGGGAATGTTTTTTGATATAGCTTCTGTTTTATCATTTCAGGACGAGGCCAAACAGAGGGGGTTTGAGAGCCAGTTTCTAACTCCACCCAACAGCACAGAGAAAGGAATGGACTAAGGTTCTGAAGATGGAACTGATGCGGAGCGAAACGACAGCAAAAAATAACTTGGGCTACTGTACTCGCTGTCAGAGACAGACACTGATGTATTCTAATCTAGACTGCTGCAGGAGATTGTCCTGTTCACTGAGAAGCCATCTGTTTGTTGTCGTCAGGGACCAAACAAATACCCAGAGTTTGCAGAACTCTTTCGAACCAAGGCCCTGGAATCTGGTTATTCAGAACCGGCTTCTGGGCCGGATGGGTGGGGCCCATTGTTTAGTGAACATGTTTGCATATGAGTATCTGATATGAACTTGAATTCTGGCCAAAGTTTTATTTTATAGTTAAAATTGCAGCTGTTATGTTTTATTCTGGTTGGGATAAATGGCAGATGTGATGCAGACTTACAGAATGGGGCTGGGGGGGGGAGAGACACCCTCCCATCAAAGTATTAAGGGTTTTATTGACCAATTAGATGTGTGCTTAGATAAGAATGGTCTTAGTTTGTTTTAAATTCCACTGCCATTTACTAGGACATTAAAATGTATAATTTCTGAAAGAAATGTAAATATATCTGGATGATTACATGAGTTGCTGAAAGTTGTGATTGTTTTGTGTATATCCAATATGTAAATAACCAACAGAAGTGAAATCTGTTGAACTTGAACACTGCATAAGGCTCATGTAATTCAAAGAATTATTTATATAATGGGTGCTGTCTGTGAAACCAGGACATTGATTGTATACCTCAAGGTGGGGATTACCATCTCTGACCACAGGGAGTAAAACTGTACTTAAATGTGTAGAAATGTACAGAAGATTAACTGAACTGTATTTATTTGAAAATGTTTATTTTCTACCACAAAAATAAAAATGTCCATTGTTTTTCCTCATGCTGATTGGTCCTGGTTGATCTAGATCAGAAGTAGAGTTTAGCCATTGCTTGCAGGAATTTCTTCTTCCTCTTCTGTGCGGCCAGCTGCAGCACTTCTTCTGGGTTGCTGGCGTTCAGCTCTGTCTGTCCAATGGCCTTGATCTGAGGAGGAGAATTCAGAATACACTTTTTAGCACCTTTTGTAAAAAAAAAAGTTTGTTTCTCCAGATCGGGACAATGAGTAGAAAATGCATTTGAGGAGACGGTCAAAGGTAAGAAACCTGAGACCTCCTCCAATGTGTTCTGAGAAGGAGGTGAGGACAGAAAACGCACAGAAGATATTGCATGTCTAGTCAAGGCACTACCATAGCACCATCAGATGTGTGGTTGGCTGATTACGACCTATGCATACCTGACTTGTGCATTAAAGAATGGAACTGTAATTGTATAAAAGCCACTTACTGCAATCTGTCTCTTCTCACTTTCACCCCTTTTATGGTGGATGTCTACATGCACAGTCAAGGGGAAAACATTTTGTATATTGCTTACAAGTTAACGACCCACATTATTTAGACAGTTTGAGCCTCTGTAGACTTATAAACAGCGACTCACTTGAAATAAACCAATTTAGTGAGGTTATATTTTGGGTTGGGGTCATTGTCTTATGTCAGGTGTCGTCATTCTAGCCCGACAACGCTTCACCTGACCAACCAGTGTGGATGGAGTCAGGCTATCTGTCGTAAGACAATGGGGTAAGGGATAGGTTTAGTGTAAAACAGTTTGTTGGAAATTAGTTGAACATCTACGGACCATCTGTAGAGGACTATCCACAAAGTCACCCAGTCAACCTAAATGAATCTCCATAGCAGGTTTAAAGGATACGCGTCAGATATTCCAGGATGGTGACGTCCCAGATGTAGTCGTAGAATGAGTCCATGGCATCATGACTGGAAAAACAAGACAGAACAATAAGTGTTTCTAGTTTTTAAAAGATTGATATGATGAGATGAAAGGTTGTCATTAGGTGAGGACTTCTTGTATATTGTGCTTTATTTGTGTATTTGACTGAAAATGTGTTTAAAACAAAAATATGATCACAAGAGAATTATTTGTCTGATTTCCCTTTTTTTATGAACCACCATCATGTCACATGTCATACTGTACCTGTTTTGCTCTTGGAGAGCTTTGAATGCAGTCATGTAGTCTACCTCTCTTAGAAACTGACACAGAACTGCAACCTAATCAGCAAGAAAGAGATCATTAGACCCTTCAGCAATGTAACATCCACAAATCTCAACCTACAGGATAAGAGTATAATACACACACACACACACACACACACTAACCTGTGTGTGGCAGTTCAACATCGAACAGCACTTAATCATTCTCTTCAGGACCTACAAGAAAAGGTAACAGACAGTGTCAAAATACAGTGCAGAGCCTCTCACCAACCATCCAGTGAACCAGGGTGTAACACACATTCCAGTTCCAACTACAATGCCAGATCTAATAACACCTGGACAGGTGTTTAACATCTCAGCTAACCTCATCAGAGGTCGCAATCTAAAGTGCGGCTGTTGCGTAAATAACGTGGCAGGCAACCATTGGCTGATGGTCGCCCAGCACGACTGCTCTGTGGTCGGCCGGGAGGGAACACCGCTAGAGAATGCCGTTCCCTCCTTACCTGATCGTTGTAGACATCGAGGGGCACAGCCTTGGTGAAGTAATCAGAGCACACTGCTCCAGCCTGGAGGTAGAAGTGAAGGGCAGCAGAGTACTGGTTGGTCACTGGAGAGCCAAAATGGAGGACAAAGACATTAATAAAAGCATGTGACAGAATGACCACAAAACATGTGACAGGTATATTGGACATATATGTGATTGTTGTAGGTACTGGAGGGATGGTGAGTTGATTAGAGGTGGTAGAACTGGACCATCCAGGATGTTCTTATGACTGATAAGACACCCACTAAACTCTGCCCCAGTGAGGGTGTACGTATGGAGTACGACAGGGCTTCTTACCAAAGTAGATGTCAGCCTGAGTGATGATCCAGGAGTGGTTGTTGGGGTTGAGCGTCAGGGCGTAGGAGACCAGCTCTTTAACCGTCACAGCCACCGCCTCCACATCCACTGCCTGCAGGCTGGAGGACAAACAAACAAACAAAGCATCATAGTAACCTTGTCCTGCATGAATTAAACATTCAAGAGTCTTCATACTATGTCCATTCATACGTATAACTGAGTTGAACATAGAGAATCCTAAAGTGTTATAGTGAGAAGCTGAGCTGTACATTAGATAAACTAAAAGATGTCACAACAGAAAGTGGTTGCTCATTCTGGAGGAGTTCGTACTTGGCAAGAGATGAAGGCCAGATGGCGAGGTGTTCAGCAGTCACTTCATTGACAATATCATCCTGGATAAAGACAAATAGACAGATAGATAGATAGAGAGATAGAGAGATAAAGAGAGAAAGAGAGAGAGAGAGAGAGAGAGAGAGAGAGATATTTGGTATGGTGGTAAACCAGGAGAGGACATGTTTTGTGTTGTGTAGCCAGCCCAGCACCGGTGTGAGGCTAGGTACTGTCGGTATTCTGTAGGGGGCTTTACAGTACGTACCCGTACTATGCTATGGAGCCTCACAAACAGCGAGATGAGGGTGGTCAGCACAAGCGGCTCCTGGAAGAGATATGAGATGAAAGTTAGATTTACCAACATCTTCTCTTCACCAGAGTCTTCAGATGCAGTACACTTATCAAAGACACACGTCGGCTGCATTCTACTCACCCGCAGCTTCTTGACAAAAGTGATGAATTTACTCCTAAAAAGGACAAAGGAAACATAATGAGCACAAAGGAAAGAGAAATATGAACCAATACTGTACTGTATACCAATATACATTCATTCAACTACAACTATGGAAGTCTATGGCTGTGGCCCCTCTCTCTAAAGTAAGGACTAGTTGTAACAAATAGGTGCAGACTCCCATGTCTAGCCAGTGCTTAAATCAATCAAGTCCAATGGGGAGTGAACAAGTGCAGTGCACACTTCAGAAAGAAGGGTAGAGAACCTGTAGCCCAGGTGTGTCTACTCTAGACCCTTACCTGTGGAGTATGCCCATAGTGGACTCTCTCTGCTTGATGAGGCTGACGCGGCCATCGCAGGCTCTCTTGTGCTGGTTGGACACACTGCAGATCTGCACCACCACCTCCCACAGTTCCTTGGCTGTACGCCGACTCTCTTTAGGACCTGGGAGCTCCTTACAGGTGGAGGCCAGGAGCTGACCTAGCTGTTGGGGTCAAAGGGGGAAGGGTGGGGGTAGAGGAGGTCCAGAGGAGAGATGGAGGAGCATGACTTGAGATGATATCAGAATACTTGGGTCCAGAAGCATGCACAGGGCAAATAGAGTACAACTTCACTGGACTCTATTTGCTGGCTTCTCAACAACACAATGTCCTCCGTTGTGATATCTTTTGAGTGGTAATGCCAGAATCATTTGCATGCTAAGGATTAAGTCACCGGGAACTAATAATAATAATAATAACATAATCGAGTCTTGTGTAATGAAGCGTAGAAAAGTAAAAAGCACATCCCAAAAAAAACGTGTAAGCAACCGACGCTAGTAAAGAAAGAAAAAAGGCCCGCCCACAGTACATTAATGCTCCCAAATGCATTTTTCCTCAACCTGAGCACCAAGCCTCTGCCCTCCTCCTACAACATCCCAGGTAAGCTGCTCTAACTGCTCTGTGTGCCTTCACCCTGGTGCCACGCCGCAGAACATCACTTTGGTGTCATACTTTTGCACGTGGACGTTGTTTTGTGCGGTGCAGCGTCAGAGCACTTGGGAGCCTTCGTGCTCTTTTTTTTCTTCCCCTCTGCCTTTTCTTTCTTAGGTTGAGGAGCCGTGTTGCATACCTTGATGTAGGGGTTGTTCATGACCAGAGCCTGGGGAACCTGCAGGGTGAGGTAGTCATTCTCCCTCCAGTTCAGCATGAAGGCCACACACTCCCTCCCCAAGATTTGTCGCAGCGGGAGATCTGGAAGGGAGAGAAACAAACATGGCCTTGCTGTCACAGTGTGGATTTCCAGTAAGACGGGAAGCTGACGCTGCGAAGGTCTGTCATCACATGTAAGAGAAAGTTTTTATACAAAAGGAAGTATGTATAGGGGGCAGTTTCCCTGACCCAGATTAAGTCTTGTCCTAGACTAAAAGCATCCTCAGTGAGAGCATCCATTGAGAGTGTGATTTAGTCTAGGACTTGCTTTAATCTGTGACTGGGGGATTGACCTTTGATGTTTGTTTGTATTGATTTTGACAAAAAACCTAAAGTGTGTGACACTGATACGCTCTCTCTCCCCCTCCCTCTCCCTCTCTCTCTCCCCCCCTCCCTCCATCCACTCACCATGTATCCTCATCTCCAGGTAGCCTCTCACCCTGCTGACCAGGTCTGGGGGAGGCCTCTCCCTGCCACCCTCGGCCGTCGCAGACTCGTGGGCGCGCACCTCCAGCAGCAGCATCTCGTTGAGCATCACCTGCCTCAGCTTGGGGGAGAACTCTGTGACCAGCTCCAGACACGCTGAGAACAGCTGCCGCGCGTGGGGGAAGTCCTGAGGAAACACAGCCAATGGCATCATCAACCTCTGGGTTTACAAATTAGGCTCACTTCAGCTCCAGGTGTAGATGAATGAATACAAATCTCATTCCTTGTAATTAATAAATATAAGTTCAGTCGTCATAAACACTTAAATTGGAAAGCGATATAGCAAGACAAGTGTCCTCCAAAGCCCTCAAAAATAGAACAATGGTAACAATGGTCAATTTGAATGACACAGTGACACATACCTTTATGGTGATGCAGTGGAGACCTTTGGCCATGAGGATGTACACCAAGTCTTTGGTCAGGTTGTCTTTGATGTTGAGAATCACATTGATGTAATCAGGAGGCACTTCCCACTGTGTGTACAAGGAAAAGGGTTTTAGGCAGATAGCATTCCAAATTAAATGACAGGTATACATTTAAACAAATATTTAGTTACGGTTTTTATGTTTAGTTACGGTTACCAGGACACAGATTAAGCCTACTCTCCTCAACTGAGATTGTCTGTTCAAAGTGCGGATCAGTCTAGGAATTGACTTGATCCACTTCCGGGATAACCACCCCGTAGTGCTGTGGTCTCTTTAAACGTCACTCCGATGACCCCTGACCTTGTTGTTGACTCTCCAGAAGGGTCGTTCGGCCATGCCGTGCAGCTCGATGAGGATCTGTCGGATACGGCGGGCATCCAGGGTGAGGATGAGCTGCTGCTCCAGCTGTCCGATGTTCACACTGGCCGAGGCTGGGGAAGGAACAGGAGTCAGGACAGCACGACCAGAGGGTAGAGAGGGTTGAAAGCGATTATCAAATCAAATGTCTTCCTATTATTATAACATACTGTTGTACATGGGGGGGAAAAAAATCACTGAGGAGCTTTCCTGTAGTGTAGATAAAGCTTACCTGGGATGTCGTAGAAGGAGGGCAGAGGCTTGGCGCTCAGGTTGATGGTGGCCGACCGCCTCCTCATCTGCTCCACCAGGGCCTTCCTCTCGTCCTCCTTCAGCAGCTCCATGAACAGCTTGTGGGACGACACCATAAACACCAGGGGGAGCTCTTCCAGACCCTCACACAGGGTTCTGCATGGGGCAGGGGGACATCAATCAATCAATCAGTCAATATCTTTATTGTCCCCCAAGGGTAATTTGTAGTGCAGTCAGGTTCAAAACAACCACAAAACAACAACAATAACAACCACACAACAAATGTACACACACAAGATAAATTACTGTGTCACAGTTATCATGATAGGGCAGGGGGGCATATCAATAATTGCCAGAGCAGACAGGCATCAGCGTACTCATCAGCCTTACTCATCAGCCTTATCCAGCTACATCAACAACACATTATGTCCTTGGTCACAATATAGCTCACAAGTGAGTCTCGTTACAAACACAACAAACTCCATCACACTCACTTCAGGAAGATAGCCATGTTCCTTCTACAGGTCTCCGAAGGACGATCCTTGTCTAGGGACCGTGTGCACACCTGAAGCGGTAGCAGAGGTTAAATGTAGCATATTGCACTTTTCAATTCTTTAATTTAACCTGTATTTAACCAGGACTATGTCACAGTTGTAACAGCTATTGCATAAAGTTACATCACTTTGTATGTAGGAATTCATTGTTTCATGTCCACGAATGCCGGCGCTGTGTGTGGGTTTGGTACCTCTAGCATGAAGTCCACCAGGCGTTTGCTGGGCTTGAGGAGCAGCTGGTGGAAACGGACGCTGAGGACCTCCCCCTCCAGAGCGTCTCGGACAGCGTTGCACACACACAGCTTATGACACACCTCCTCCAGGCCCCTCTCCCTGCGTACGCCATGGAATCACAGCATTAGAATTCTTACTTTATTTATATTCATATAACCAGAGAAGTAACCATTGAGATTTTCATGTATTTTACTATTTTAGGGAGCCCCGGCCAAGAAGGCGGCATACACAAAGTTATACAGACACAAAAGACACCACACAGCATACAGACTACATCAATTGCTTAGTAAAAACAGCGCAAAGAGCTGGCTTCCTAATGAGGAATGGTTAAGAAGCATGTGCATAACACTGGCAGCCATTTAGCATCTCTTAGTAGTGGATGCGTACCAGCCATCTCGAGAAATCTAGAACAATCTGAGCATTTGGTTATACGTGTGCAAGATTAACGCCCAAGAAGAAGTGACGTGGTGTATGTACGCACATCGGAAATGCCATTCTAAATTGGGGTTCAATGACATGATCATCAATAGTGTCCTCACCCTTGCTGGACTTTGTGCAGGAACTCCCTGAGAACAGACTGTCTGAAGTGGTTGGGCAAGCTCAGCGTTATATTGTCTTTGATAAAGGCCTCTACAAGAGCCTAGGGAGAGGAAGGGAAAGAGGGAGGGAAGAGAGAGGGAGAGGGAGAAAGAGAGGGAGGGAAAGAGGGAGGGAAGAGAGAGAGAGGGAGAAAGAGAGGGAGGGAAAGAGGGAAGGAAGAGGGAGAAAGAGAGAGCGGTCAGTTATTCATTGTGTTTATAACATCACTATAACTAGGAACTACAGTTCCATTTATACTATCAGAGCTTAAGTTCAGACTCAATTTCAGAGGGAAATATAAGACTTAGCAGAAACATTGGTGCTAAGATTGTTGTTTTTGTAGCGAGATCTGCGCTGACCTGGTAGTTGTGCGTTCTGATGAGGCTGTTGATCTGTCCGTAGGGCGTAAGCTGGGTGTCACTGGGGTCCGAGGCTCCAGTCAGGGCCCTGCAAGCGTTCCAGTACCCAGCCAGGCGCTTCTCATCCAGGTGACAGTGCAGCGCAGAGTCAAGCTGGAGTAGATACAAGGCCATATGAGAGGCAGTCCAGGAGTATCATTAGGGAATGCACGCACTCACACACGCAAATCAATATACTGTACCTTCAACAGCAACTCTCTGGTTTGTCTGAAATGCTCTCTAGCCTTCTCATAGGCCAATTGGTCCGTGCAGCCTTGTTGGAAGAAAATGCCTCCCAGATCATAATGAACCTGCAGAGAACAAGAGTTTTGTTTCCAGCCAACGTGAGCACTGTAAACGACGGGGTCATATTGCATCCAATGTGATGTGCTTCTCTTCTTAACGGTCGAAGCTACAGGGTTAGGGTGAATTCTGATCACAATTCTGTGGAATTTTTAAATTCCAATTTTACAGTTCAAAAGAAAATGCTTCTTTTTTTTCCATTTCCATTCTTGAATTATGAGTTTAAATTCAGTTCCTGAATTGACAGAATTGAAATGGAATTGACCCCAACCCTGGTAGTGGGGGGGTAGGTTTACCCACCTGACAGTGAAGCTCATCTGCACTGATGCGAAGCCCTGCTGTGGAGGACTCAGTCTCCCCGTTGGCAGTGCTGGGGTCAGCTGCCAGCAGGTCCAGGGTCCTCAGGGTGTGGATATAGAAGTCCCTCTTCAGCCCCAAAGCTCCTTCCAACACCATGATGGAGTCTGCAGCCTGCTCCTTCAGCTGCAGTGGGGGAGAAAACAGCACCGGGTTATTATCAGAGAGCATTCACTCATAGTGCTGTCTAGTCTAACATGTCTCTCAGAGAAAATAGCCTGTGGAAGTGGTGGGGTTTAAAAACCGGGGACCTCTTGTCTGGATGACCCAGGTGTAAACCGTTATACCAAGAGGACATCCTCGGGATGAGGAGGGCTATAAATCTTATAAGTCGCAGGCAGCGGTAACTCATCACGGGAGCGTATTTCCAAATCTCCCCCGCTACACCTACTCACCACACTCAGGATATTTTCAGTCAGCTCTTTCTCCTGCTGCACAATATTCAACCTGTCAACAACAATGACAACAAAATTAATCACGCTGTATTGATTAGCCCACGTGAAACAGTACCCTATTCTAATCGGAAAATCCTGAGAAAATAAAGGAAAACCTACATGTTCATCTGATGGGGACCAGGTTTGGTCTGTTTCTCAGGAAAACTGCTCAGCACAATGGTTCGTATGGCCCTTTGAAAGACAAAATACAGACAACATGGTAAACGACAACAAGATCTCCAAAAAGTGCGTATGTCTCCAACATACTTCAGCAACAAACAATACTATCATACATTGTGATATTTTGTAAAGTAATATTGTTAATAGGAAAACATGGATATCGCCCAACCCTAATCTGGACTGGGCTCTTACTCACCAGCGGTTGTAGATTATGACAGCCATGGCGGTGGTGGGAGGCAGGGTGGAGAGATCCAGGTCCACATGCTTCACCCCGGCCGGAACCTTACTCACACACAGGAGCTCATTCAGCAACATGTTCAACACCGGGATCGTCAAGCTGAGGAGAGAAGGAACAGGATGTGTCAGTTGAAGACATCCAAGACATCTATTTAACATAAACCCTGTCAAAGCCCAAGTTTCTCAATGGGAGTGTGGAGCTACATCAGCAGCAGGGGAGGCTGGTGGAGGTAGAAATCGGAGGACGGTCATGTGTGTTTGATACCTTTCCTCATTGCATTCCATGCATTACAATGAACCTGTCCTCCGATTTCTACCTCCACCAGCCTCCCCTGATCAACAGCATCAACAACAATTTCTCAAGTAAGTTAGTGGCGAGACGTCAATACCACACACCCTTTCTCCAGCACATCCAGGTCCCACTTCAGGTATGCTGCCACTTTGAGGGCCAACAGCTTCAGAGTGCGGTTCCTGCGGTTATCTGCCGGAGGCTGGACTTGGTTCTGTTCGTTCACTGAGGGCTTGGATGCTTGCTCCAGGAACTGGATGATAAGCTGCGCTCCGACAGGGTCTAGGGAGGAAAAGGAATACACACAAACCAGTCCAGTTTGAGTCCACTACCATTCATGTGCTGTCGTAGTTCTATTGCATATTATCCCAAATAATGAATGCCAGTGTGTTTGTGTTGACCTGGGTGCGACTTGAGAAGGTGTGTCTCTAGCAACGTATCATCCAGGAGGAACTCGAACCAGGAGGTCTGCGGAGGAGTGCTTGGCCGGCTGCCGCTCACAGCGACCCGGTCTACCGCCTCCGCAGTCATCTTCCCCTGTCAATCACGAAGATGACACTTGGGTCAGGCACAACAATTCAAGAAAACACTTTTTGAAACGGAGCGAACTGGGATGAAATACATTTCAAACCAGCTCATATCATTGAATTAAAATACATTTCGTGCATTAGAAACGACCCACGTTCAAGAACATTTCTCAACTGTTGAATGGAATTTCGATGTATTTATTGGATCAAATGGATGGACCCCCCCAACCCTGCGCTTGCAGCATTGTTTGGGTCCCCAAACCCAGAGCCTGGTGGCTAGGCTACATTGCTAGCTGTCAGTTTCCCTGTGGCGTTCAAGCATGTAAATAAACCAGCCTGGCCTATGTGGCATGCAGCATGAGACCTCACCTTACCGTAGCTATATCAAATACTGGAGAATGTATTATTCCAAGCGATATATTCGTTGACAACTACTGAGGCTGAGGGACGCCTCAGATTCAGACTCTTCGTTCAATGAACCTCTTCGGCGTCACGTCCGCAACCGCAAGTCGTTCATGAATGCGCCGGTTTTGCGCATCCCATCCAAAAGGCACTTGCATATATACCTGTTTTGAGTGCGTCTTATTGATGAAATATGTATATTATCTTCACTGCATACTCATACGTACACTACATGCATTATACGTATGCCTCGTATACAATCGATTAGCCTACAATACGTTCACACGCATTTTCACACACAGTTCAGTTTGTAGCAACTTTATTATGCCAGGAACATGTAATTTTCACAGTAGTTCTACAAATTCCAAATTCCAGGAAAGAATGAGTATCTATGAACCATTTTTCTTTTTTTCTTCATGGTTTGGACATGGACATAAATGAGGTGACATCATTTAAACATCATCTTCCCTAAAAGGCACAACATAATTGTTGATGTTCTCAGTGTAGAGGTGAAAGAAACCCCTCCAACCCCTCAAATAAGTTTGACATCCTTATACTGAATTACAAAGGGACAGGCAATCTATTCAAAGATGCATAGTCATAATTATGTGTCTCCACTAAAATCCCAAAACATACATGGAGGAAGGAATCAGCAGATATAGCAGCTTTGCAAATGTCATTGCAGTTCAGTACTAGAGCATATTAACACTATTGAGACAAATATCATACAAATGTTACATTGTGTATAGACATCATACTTTTATTGTAGCCTTCTTCTGAAATAACCACAATAAAAAGGCAATTTCCAGACATATTGATTTGACTGGCATGCTATAACCAGTGAGGTGAGACCAAGGGTTATGTGAAGGGGTCACTCAAACATCATTATAAATGACACCACGATACTTAATCATTTGAGTGAACATTTTACATACATGTAAAGGCTAAGGCGTCATGAAAAAGGCCTATGGGGGGAAAAGCATAAACATAACTTGGGTAGCCTCAGAGCCTGCCATCACTACCCTATAAGGCTTTCGAGGTGAGCTCTGCTCATCCTTATTGGCCCATTCCCTTTCACACCACACAGGCAAACAAGTCAGCACAGCGAGATGAGTCCCTAGCGCCTAGTACACAAAGCAGTAGTCTTTAAACAAATTGTTAAAAAAGCAACGCACGCACACACACACACACACACACACACGCACTGCATGTGTGTCAGACTCATGACCATGAGAGAACAAAAAAAACAAAGCAGAGAATGCAGACCTTACATGTACTTCCGCTTATGTCACAGTTATTCTTGTTCGGGGGAAACTAAATACAGTACAATGATTGACATGGCATACTTGACCGTTAAAACCCCCTCGCGTTAAAAGTTGAACCACATGCAATGTTTGGAGGAGCAATGTTGTGGTGTGCTCATGAATCTCGCTTGATTTCCATGTGTGGTTTTCTCTTTGCAATTGTGCAGAATATCTAGTAATTCACATTCCCCAGGAGAATGTCAAAGGAGGACCTGAATACTAGATATGTCTATTCTGCAAACTTGATGAGAACCAACTGCATAAGGGATATTGCATCGTACTGTGGTAACAGACACTTCAGAGACCGACAGACAGACAGTGTTGGCCCTGGGGTTTTAAGACGAAGCCTTCATCAGTACTGGAAGGAGATGACAGAGTTGACTTTGTACACATGAAAGGACCGGTTCCAGAACACCCTGGTGAAGTAGTTTGTGTAGGGCGAGTAGTTCATCTTTATCTCGTGACAGAATCGGCCATGTTTGGAGAAGGAGTACATCTCTCCCTTGTCGTAGACCACCTGGATGCAAAGGGAGAACACTCATGATTCACGTGTCATGACGTGTCACAAAGAAATATCAGTTTAATGTGGAAATACATCAATGCATGTGTACTGAAAGTATGTTTTTGGAGGGGTCTTCAGTCGGGTGTTTGTTCATATTGTATTAACTGTTTATATTGTTCGTGTTGTACAGCACATTTAAACAAACCGTCTTTGTAAAAAGTGCTATCCAAATACATTTGATTGATTGATTGATTGACTGATTGATTTAGATGGTGAAGTGCTCTAGGGAGTGGGCGTACGGTACTCACATGGCCGTTGGCGATGTCCAGCAGGTCTTTGATCCTGCAGCCCTTGGTGTGGGTCAGCTCGTTGCACAAGGACTCTTCAATGATCATATAACTCGTCTTGTGTGAGGTCAGAATCTTGTACACATCCTCCGCAGACCTCATTGCATAGACCTGATACGTCTGTTGAACAACAACAAAGGAATACAGTCAAGGACCAAATGCTTTTGTTGACAGCATGCTTCAAATGATGGAAGAGAAGAGAGAATAAGGGAGAGGCAGAGTGGTATATCAGAAGAGTGGCGCCAATGAGCTTCACTTAGTTCCATATAGCTTCCTGGATAAACTTCCTGGTTTACCCAATACTG
Source organism: Argentina silus (assembly GCF_951799395.1). Lineage (NCBI taxonomy): Eukaryota > Metazoa > Chordata > Actinopteri > Argentiniformes > Argentinidae > Argentina > Argentina silus. The sequence goes on from NC_139668.1 coordinate 6,718,635, forward strand.
ATTTTTTTATTGGACTAACAACCGGTTGCCTGGGAACATTCTCTGTGGGTATAATGTAAAGGCCAATAGGAAATTGACCCCTTCATTGGCACCACTCTCTATTTTCTCACTCATTTGCTTGAATATTTGTCGATTTTCTGGCTATTTAGGCAACAAAGACCACTAATGATTGCTGTTGAGTCGTGGTGACAATTTGTGAAATTGTCCTTAAAAATTAGGGTTTGCTAAGGTTAAGGGTAGGGTCGTTCCAAGTATCCCACTTAGCATCTATCCTACTTACATCTTCACTCCTCCTCAGCAGGTCAACTTCAGAGTAGAGAGGCAGGCTGGTCACAGTCAAGCCTGAACACAGCTTCACTGTCCCCAACAGCTTTGGGCTTCCCGCAAACACAGCTGCCATCGGGGCCTGTGACCTGGAGTGGAGGGAGGAAAAAGACGGAAGGAACGAGAGATGGACAGAGGAGAGAAACAGGTGGGAGAGAAGAGTCTTATCAAACTCACAGGGAGATACTGTGTAACTTTCCTTGACAAGGTGCTGCTATCTATCAAACAGAGGCTAATGACTGGGCAGTGGCGGTGTAGGAAACGGTGTAGGAAACGGTGTAGGAACACTCACTTGATCCAGTTCATCAGTTCTACTGTGTCTGGGTCATAGAACTCCTGCAGCTCGGACAGCTCTGCTATCACACGAGGAAAGTACTGAAGAAGTAGGGCGAGGGAAATACGTCAAGATTAAGAAACATAATGTTCATTTAAGATGCTACAAACATCTCTTGTTTTGACAGTCTTGTTTTTTTTTTGTATGTACGATGAAATGATGCAAACCTCACCTCTCTCCACAAACTGAACCCTATGATGGTTGGAACTGCTGTGCTCAATATCAAAGCCTGTGAGTGAAAGAAGAAGCAAATCAATAGTGTTACTGATGGACCTTTATCTTCACATTATGAAGAGAGATTCCCGAAATCAAATAAACCCCTAGCCCGTACTCTCTATCTCCTCCTAAAGATCTAAAAGGTTGGGATAGGTGGGAGCCATAGAAAAACATTCGCATCCAGCGAATCAGAGGGGAGGTTGAAGCTATCACCAATCCAATCCTCTCAGATCTGCAGGGGTTTCTAGGGTAGGGGCTAGGGGTGGATTTGTAATTGAAGTGTTGTAGTGCTACAAAGTGCAATAAGACCAAAATGTCAACATTCAATCTTGAGGAGGTGTGTGCAGGAGGAGTATAACTTTATTTGTAATATCAGTAGTGTGGACCCTTGGACCCAACAACTAAAGGTAAGACAGAGGTCTCTCTCACCAGAACCACAGGGTGGATGGACTTCAGCCTCAGCCACCTGAACACAGTCATCCAGAGCTCTGGAGAACACACACCAAACGCTGTGAACATACACACGTATGGGGTCCACAAATACTTCATCCTGCAGAGAAACTACAATCAATATCCAGTACATACAGTTGAACAATAACAACCCTTGAATCCCCGGATGATGGCCTTCCAGTATATGCCTTGTATGTACAATTACTGTACTGTATGTTTGACGGGCAATATCACACATGAACATACAGGTCATTACATTCTCTATAGTATCTGTTGAACATACCCATCAAAGACCATAGCCAGGGCTCCAAACAGCAGACTGTGGAAAACATGGTAGATGACCTCCGGCTGCTCTCCTATTCGTCCATCTTCAAGTCTGAGGTTGGTTTTCATTGGTTCACCACTGTCACCATGGTAAAATAGAAATTGAAACATTTCTATCATTGAAAAAGGAAGAAAAACTTTACAGCTTTAAAATAGTGCTAAATGGCCATGATAAATCGGTAGCCATCAAGGAATGAGACCACGTGATGAAGAACGTTTAGTGAAAAGTGTTGCAATAGTCCTAACAAAGTGTTTTCTAAAATCTGGTGTCGGGTAGGACACTGGTCTTTACGTGTCTATTTCAAGAATATGCACATGTTTGTCTCTATTAGAAAACATAGCATATGCACGTTTTCAAATGTTCAGTGTGGCCAGCAGGGCAGCAACACACTAAACGACATACTGGACCTTTAAGTCAATAACAAAACAGCAGCTTCTTCTCCCAGTCTGATAGTTGCAGCTGCTAACCTCAACCTTCTGTAGATGGTCTGCAGTGTGGACATGAGACAGATGATGAGGACCAGCAGGTAGAAGGGAAGTACTGACGCTTGGGTCAGCCGCAGGAAAAAATCCTGACTGGGAGTCTGGAAGGACTCTTGGCACAGGAGCAGGTTGGTCACAAAGTCCCTGATAGAGAGAGAAAGAGGAAAAATAATGTCAAGTTTGGCAGTTGTTTATTGTTAGTTTATACGTATGTACACAAATATTAATATTACCACATACACTCACCGAACACTTTATTAGGAACACTATACTAATACTGGGTTGGGCCTCCCTTTGCTCTCAAAACAGCCATTGATTCTTCATGCCATTGATTCCACAAGATGTTGGAAACATTCCTTTGAGATTCTGGTCCATGATGACATGATTGCATCATGCAATTGCTGCAGATTGTTCAGGTGCACTTTCAAGCTGTGAATCTCCTATTCTACCACATCCCAAAGGTGTTCTATTGGATTCAGATCCGGTGACTGGGAAGGCCACTGAAGAACACTGAACTCATTGTCATGTTCATGAAACCAGTTTGAGATGACTTTTGCTTTGTGACATGGTCATTATCATGCTGGAAGTAGCCATTACAAGATGGGTAAATTGTGGCCATGAAGGGAAGGGTCATGAAGGGTCAGCAACAATACTCATATAGGCTGTGGCATTCAAGCGATGATTGATTGGTATTAACGGGCCCGAAGTGTGCCAAGAAAACATTCCCCACACCATTACACCACCTCCACCATGAGAAGGTGTTCCTAATAAAGTGTTCGCTGAGTGTATATTATGAAGAAGTTTATGACTTTTTAAATCAAGCTGGACGAGAGTTAGCTAATCTTTCTCTTATTGATAAATAGCTCAATATCAAATATTCAGGCCAGTTATAAGTTTTGAAACTCACGTTGTTGTGTTGAGTCCGAATTTCACTTCAAGAAATTTCAATATGAAGTCACTTTCACTGACTGGCATAAATCTCTGTAAATCAATTGAGAAGCATATTACATGAAAGTGTATATTTTCCTTCTTTTCAACATACTGTAATATCAAATATTATATTGTATGCTATGTACTTTGGGAAAATACCTTTTCCATTAACTTCAAATATGCATCAACATCTGAACAGGAAAAAGGACTTTGCCTTTCTTATCCAATATTATATTATTGAAGAAACTGCCCTAAACTGGTTGAGACTCACCTTGACCACATAACTGAAGGTAATCCCTGTGGTGAAGACCAGATAGAAATGCAGGAAAATCTTCATCAGCCTGGCCACTAGGGGGCCCATCTTCATGTTTTGCTGAAACAGGATCACAAGCAATACAACACTGAGATATTGGCTGAGTGGGACTATGGGACTGAAATGCCGGATATCTAGCATCATCAGAGCACCACGAGCGTTCCGTCATTGCAGTTGTAAGATCAGAAAATTAGATCATTCGAAGCACTTTGTTGTCCATTACCACAAGAAAACGAAAACTGGACTTTTGAGGCTGGTTTAGGGAGGCTGTTTTAAACCGGATGACGGGCTCATCCTCATGGCATAGCCTACACGCAAACACAGACATATACCTGCCTGTGTAAACCCATTAGCATTCGGTTCCTGAGTCAGAGAGAGAAGCCAACTGTACCTGGAAGTACCTGGCGACCACAGAGCTGATGAGGAGGCTGAGCAGAGGGGAGCTGAGCAGGGCGGGGTTCTGGAACTGGAGGCCATAGGCCAGGAAGAGAGAGCTCAGGTACACCTTGTGGATGTCAGCCATCTGTCCATCAGAGGAGAGAGAGAGGGGGGAGAGAGAGAGAGAGAGAGAGAGCACACATGCAATACTGTATCAGACCAATCTGCATGTGTTCAACTTCTATTAGCATGGGCATTAGCATGAGTCGGTGTGATAAGATCTCAGTATTTCAAGCTGAACAAAATTGGGCAGTAGAGCGTAGAGTGTAGACTAGTGTGTACCTTGCGGGGCTGCACCAAGTCAAAGCAGTCGAGTAGGAACAGAGCCAAGCCTTGGATGAACAGCACGTAGTGGCTGTGCTCCCAGATCAGGATGAAGGTGAAGGTGGAGGCACTCATCAGGAGGTAACAAAACATCTAAAAACACCAGGAGGAGTCGACACACCGTCACGTCAACGCAACACAATCACACATCGTAACACATTCAGGGCATGAACATGAGCATTCCATGATGAGATATATTTTAAACAGGGGAGGCTGGTGGAGGAGGACAGGCTCATTGTCATGCATGGAATGGAATGAGGAAAGGGTATTGGACAAGTGTGATTGCATCCATTAGAATGAGCCTTTCCTCTGTGTTTGATACATTTCCTCATTCCATTCCATGCATTACAATGAGCCTGTGCTCTGATTTATACCTCCACCAGCCTCCCCTGAGAGCATACTGTACCATAAACAGCTTTTAGGTGAATTACATTGGAGGCAGCAAACTGCATGCGTCACGCTATTGCCCCCCTCCCACACACACACACACACACACACACACACACACACACACACACACACACACACACACACACACACACACACACACACACACACACACACACACACACACACACACACACACATACACTTCAATTACTGAGGTATTTGATAAGTCCATGTTATTAATTTGAGCAACGTGCAAAGAGAGAGATTACCTCTGTGGCAGAGCTAATGTTGTTACTCAGGAATCCTGTTAAGGCTGCAACCTGGCAGGAGAAGTAAGGCAGGGCCCAGTTGTCCCGGAGAGGAATGGCGTAGTCCACTTTTGTGGTGTCTGATCTGGGGAGAGAAGTAAGGGGAATAAACAAAAGCAATCACATCGGCTGATTTTTAAAACCAGCATACTTCCATATGATTTGGTATGACTAGGAGCCACCTAGTATGCTTGAAAGACCACAATGTTATACTGCATTCACTGAAAAATGTGAATCTGGGGTATGACATGTGAAGTACATACTTACTGTACATAGTAGTATGCCACTATTTAGTATGTAGTATCAGATTCCAAACAGAGCCATCGAAAAACCTGAGTCCTAAGGACCATAATATTGTGAAGGGCAATGTGTGTGTGTGTGTGTGTGTGTGTGTGTGTGTGTGTGTGTGTGAGTGTGTGAGTGTCCAGCTCCCACTTACCTGTTGATGACATACCAGGCCACAGCCAGCATGCCAGCCACCCAGGTGCCACTCATCACCCAGCTAGACACGAAGAGGGCGGTGACGTAGACGGCCTGGAGGCCAAACACCACTCCAATGTAGAAGTACACTGGCTCTATGACATCCTGCAGAGGAGGACTACAGTTACACACTCATAGCACACAGTTACACAGTTACACACTCATAGCACATCAGAAATCGGAGGACTGACTCATTGTAATGAATGGAATGGAATGTTATCAAACATTCCTCATTTCATTCCATGCGTTACAATGAGTCAGTCCTCCGATTTCGATCTCCACAGGCATCCCCTGCTATTCAACCACAGACAGACAGTGATGATGTTCTGCTGAAGGTGGGCAGACAGCATTTGAGCAATCATTGCTTGTTTTGTTGCACTCAAATGACTGAGGCAATTATATACACTTTAAACATGTCAAAGAAAACGCATTCATAAAGATATTCATATGCATTCAAGCAGGGCTTGTCAGTGTGCGGTGGACTGACCTGGCTCCCTGTGACCCTGTACAAGAGGCTGGTGACAAGCTCTGGGTACAGAGATAGACGCTCCACTGCATTGATGGTCTGGCCAGAGAGAGTTCTGTTGTCTCTCGTCAGCTCGTACACCCCTGAGCAAGCAAACCACAACAAATTAATGGGAGGACAAAACAGAGATGATGAGAAAGAGAGAAAAGATAGATAGAGAGAGAGAGAGAGAGAGGATATTCGTGCAACATTGAAAACGTACTGACATTGATTGGATATTGGCTTGTTCGTGTGGGGCCATAAGTGAGACAACATCATTAGTTACCTATCTCAAAGGAAGGGGCTGACAGCATATGTTTGTAGTAGTAGTAGTAGAGTCCACTGCCACCTTGGAAGGTGATTTCACGTTCTAGTTCCTAAGGAAAAATAAAAACCAAAGGCAGAATAAGCACTGTTCACATGACACAAAGACAAAGAGACCTACATGGGAGAGCTGATTAGGTTAGACACGGGCAAGCGTCTGTATGTCTGTTAGTTAGGCCCATGGCAGAGCCGGAGTGAATCTTCACTCTCTCCTTGAGAGGGAGGGAGAGCGAGAGAGAGAAAACAGAAGCACCTACACTTGAGACATGTGCTACCCACCTGTCTACTGGAGAACCAGAACTTCCTCTCGTGGTAGGTGGACAGATACACAGCGTACATCATGCCACATGCAACCGCTGCCAGGCATCCAAAGAACAGCTTCACCAGACGCTGAAGCATAACCGCTGCAGAGTGGGGGTGAGAATGAGGTTGCACATCACACCATTGTCAGGCACAAGTCGTTACCGCTTACTCACTGGCTCTCTCCTGTTCTCTCTCTCGAACACAGACATTCAGACAGACAAACACACTTTGTTATTCTATATGATACTTGTGTCATTCAATTTACAAGGGGTCTACTCACATCTGGAGCTCTTGGGTCTTCTGGCAGTGGAAGGATTGGACACATCCTCCTCTTTCTCTTTCTTTGTGTCTTCCTCCCCCTCCTCCTCTTTCTGTTCCATCTCTTCCTCCTGATCTCCAGAGGTATCTCCTACTTCTGTGTTTGCATTCTCTGAACCTTTGTCCTTCAGGTTGATTGTGTCCTCTAAAAAGAACAATAAATAGTTTTGAAGCGTTTGTTCTTTGACCCACATAAACGCTTCCATGTCACACCATTTATCTTGAGATCTACAGAGCATGGTTAGGCTACCTATATCCTCCGAGTGTGGTTCAACCTCATTTGGCAGGTGCTCCTTGACGTCTTCCTCCAACTCCTTCACAGATGTTTTCCGACATCGTATTTCTGCCATGTCTCTGTCAAATAACATATGAGATATAAGACCAAGTAACCCTGGCATATACTAATAGCTCAAGGTGATGATGGTAACAAAAACCTCCTAAAATCAAGATAACTAACTTGTCAGCTAGCTATTGTGGGAGCTAACTTCCTACTTGCCTACTTGCTGGTGCCTAGCAGATTCGAAAATCGCCTGAACTGGAGGTTCTTTCTTTGAATCACACGCCCACTCATTTCCCAAACACAGCTATATCGATTCATATCACATTTGTTATTAGCAAGCCGCTATCATGATCATAGCATTCAGTTTACACACAGAATAGATGAGAGCTGAATGGCCATTGATCATTAGCTAGTTAGCTAGCAATGTTAGCTCACGAATCAAAATTATAATGCATTTCTTACCGGGGAGATTCACTGCATCATCAGAATACTTAGTTAATCAGCAAGTTACAGTGCTGGTAGATAGCTAACGTGAACTAATGAAGTAGCTAGCTTTCTTTTTGGCAGGAGCCAGCTAGCTAGCTAACGTTACTGACCCACTCACTCAGTGAGTCTTGGCTAAAAGACATGACAACCGCTAGGTGGCAGCAGACCACGGCTCTGGCTGTCTGGGTGGGCGGCACCCGGAGTACAACTGAGTGTATGGACTTACTGTGGCACCAATCGGTAGGCACACGTCTGCGGTTGGCACCTAGGATCAAGAAGACCGTTACCAAAGAGGATGCTACCAGACAGAGGCTCTCTTTGGGTACACTCATTAAAAGAGGATATCAGATGATTTGTTCTTCTAATAAAAAACAACAACAACAACATGAAGACAATTCACACATCATCAAATACATTTAATTTTGTATTGATAATTTAATCTCAAACAATTAATTGATCAACTGACACAAGAACATCTGCACAAAATTGAGCATTCACTTCTATTCGAAGTGTGAGGAGTTAGGATTTGGTCACACAGTTTAATCAAATTCATTACATTTATCTTCATTGTCAACAATTATATTTGGAGTGAGTCAACATTTGCTGGGACATAAATATTCTCTGATCATGCAACCTCCAGTAGTCAAATGATATAACCTATCAAACATAACATTTTATATTTTTCATAACACTCATCAAACTTCAAAGTGACGATGCCAGATCATCATCAATTCACATGAAGAACACTTTTAAAAAAGAGAATAGTAAAAATGGGGTGTATACAACAAATTTTTCAAAAAATATTAGTGAAATCAGTTTTATATACAATATCTCATTCTCTGTGTGTTTTCTTTCCACTAAGACACTTTTACAACCATCTTAATCAAAGGTTCGTCGTCAGAGCTGTCTTCAGCTGTCTGTCTCTTCTCTACCAGAGTTTCTTCTGGTGAGGCTTCAAGAGGATCCCTGTCCATCTTTGACGAGAGTACATCAGCTGAGTTCTCTTCTCCTGGAAAATAATGAAATCAAGAATGCATTAAAACGCAGCATTAGCTATTGAGGTTAGGATCTATAAAGCAGTGTAGTCTAGACAACCTCAAGTATACTATGAAATAAGAGGGGGGACTCTTACCTGCACTCCTTTTGCCTGTGTTCCTCAAGTCAACACTAAAGTTATTTACCAAGACGACTTCATTAATGCATCTCTCCAGTACTACCATCAAGGTCTTGGTCACTGGTGACTTTCGCACCAGCTTACTCAAGGGCTCATCATCTGAGCTGTCAGTGGAAGGCCCTGTTATTATGAACACAAATATTCACATAACATATCACATAAAAGAAACCTCAACATAATCCAAATGTTTAATTCAGATATATACTGTATTTTGGATGGTATACAGTACATTAGAAAATTATAATTTAAACCAGGGCTGAAAAAGCTTCCAAACCTTTGCTTGTATTTTGTGCCCCTATGGGGGTCTTTATTTTTTTAACCATGTCTGGCCTCTTCCTGCTCCCGGGAACCACAGTCTTCTTGGCAGCTTTCGAGGCCTTTCCAACCAGTTTAATCAAGGGCTCGTCATCTGAGCATTCATCTGAAGACCCTTAACAAACAAAACAGTCAAATAACAAGAACTTATATTTTTTATGTTGGAAATCCATGCTTTGAAACAAGAGCTGCTAACCTTCACTTGTGTTTAGCGCAACTTTGAGGCTCTTTCTGTCAGGTTTCTTTCTCCCCCGGCTCTTGGGAGTGACAGTCTTTCTTGGCACAGATGTCCTCTTTACTGGTGTTGTGGTCTTCTTAACAGCTTTAGAGGGCTTTTTGACCCGTTTAATCAATGGTTCGTAATCCGAATCCTCCGAATCCTCTGTCAATATAAACAACAAGTTAACAGAAAAATGTAACAAGAATTATGTGATCTACCAGCATTGTCTTCAACATTGTGAAAAGGTTGCTGGACAGAATGAGTGACCTCTGCTTGTTTGGTCTTTATAGCTATCACTGGCATGACGCTCTGTGACTTCCTTGGCAACACATCTCTCCAGTATTGTCATCAAGTTCTCTTTTGCTGGAGAGCTCCTGGTCATCTTAATCAATGGTTCATCATCTGAGCTGTCATCGGAGGACTCTTATTATGCAACCAGAAAACAAGGCAGAAATTCAGCTTATTGCTGCCATTGGTGCCATAATGTGACAACAAAACAAACTCTCAAGGCATGAAGATAAGAGACATCTAGACAAGGTCTTTGCAAATACCTATGATGGCCCTTTGTTGGTCCCCCACTATTTTCCCACTGACCTGTTTTCTCACCTATAAGCCTGTTCCTGTTGGGTGGTTTTGGAGCTTTACTGTGGGACTCTTCAATGGTGGGTGTTTTTCTGGCTGTAGTGACTGGTGTCTTCGTTCGTGTCTTGAGTCTACTGACCATCTTGATCAAGGGTTCATCATCAGAGCAATCTCCTGATGTGTCTAATTAAGCAGAGAGAGAAAAGAAAAACAAGAAAACAAGTATTAGTATTAGTCCAATTGGATTTTGTGACATTATGCTGTCATAGAAATCTAGGGAATTACCACACTAACGATTCAGTGAGACTTTGCAAAGATGCACAAACACAATATCTGTTTAGTAGGTTTATTTCTAAAATGGTTGCAAGCATGGCACTCTGCACCTAACGAACAGAGAGCCCCAATACAAGTTACAACACATATTTTATACCCCTCAGATGGTCCGATTAAAGGGAGGGGTTTTCACATGGGCATGTATCCATATACAACCTTGAAAACAGGTGGCATGATCTATACGCAATCCTTGATAACATTCTGGGGCAGCTCTGAAAGAACAATGGTCTCACAGTTGGAAGTCTTCCATCTTTATCTCCTAGGAACAGTCTGGACTTTGTGAAGACACTGACGTGTTTCCTCAAATGTTACCATCACTAGTTTTAGACAGTTGACCCCCAAGTTAATGACCATTCTATTACAGGCCGTAAATACAATGTCACACGAAAATGTGTTGTCTTACATCTGCTAGCTAGGCTATTTCCCTCCCGCCTGGCATCAGGGCAATAAAGGTGGCAGGGGTACATTCTGTTATGCTACAAATGAGGTTTAAACAGATACGTTTCTAGTATGCTAAAGGTCACTTTATGGGTTAGGAGGTTAACATCTGGAATGTTCTAACAGTTGAAAGAAGAATCACACAGTACAATCAATAAATGAATATATGCTAACACAATTAATGATCACCACCCATTGTCATTACACATACTGATTTTTCCATTACAACGCGTTGACATGTGAAATGAGAAACTACTCTCACCTGTGTGATGGCTTATTGTATTGGCAGGTCTCATTTTTAGAGGCTGGGACGATGATATTATCGTTGGTGAAGTAGTCTTCTCTACCGTTCCAGGAGGTTTTCTAACCTTCTTTATCAAGGGTTCATCATCAGAGCTGTCATCAGAGTTCTCATCGTGGTTTGAACCTACAATTGAATACAACAGACATGTCAAATAATGTGTTCCTTTCATTAAGAATAATATGCTGTGTGCTTCACAGTAAGATAGATAGATAGATCTTTATTTTTTACAGGGGGAACTTCAGGTGTGGTTATCGGTCAGAAAGCAATACACAATAAATACATAACACCTCAATATATACAATACATTACAAATACAACATTACAATACATACAACAGATACAGTTAAATGACAAATACAAAAGTACAAAGTTCAATCCGTGCTCATGACTCCTGTTATGTGGTTTTGGAGACATGAAGTAAAAAACTACTCTCACCTGTGTGATGGCTTTCTGCATTGGCAGGTGAAATAGTCGCTGGTGAAATAGTCTTCTCTACCGTTCCCGGAGGTTTTCTAACCTTCTTTATCAAGGGTTCATCATCAGAGCTGTCATCAGAGTTCTCATCGTGGTCTGAACCTACAATTGAATACAACAAAGACATGTCAAATAATGTGTTCCTTTCATTAAGAATAATATAGACAAGACTGATCTTTATTTTTACCAGGGGGAACTTCAGGTGTGACAGGTGTGATCGGTCAGACAGTAACACACAATAAATAAACAGCTCAACATTTACAACACATTACAAATACAGATACAGTTAAATTACTCCTGTTAGGTGGTTTTGGGGCCTTACTGTGGCACTTTTCAATGGTGGGTGTTTTTCTGGCTGTAGTGATTGGTGTCTTCGTCTGTGTCTTGCGTCTACTGACCATCTTGATCAAGGGTTCATCATCAGAGCAATCTCCCGAGGAGTCTAATTAAGCAGAGAGAGAAAAGAAAAACCAGAACTATTAGCCAAAGCCCAATTGGATTTTTTTTGACAAAGGGTAGTAGCGTGAAGTAAGAAACTGCTCTCACCTGTGTGATGGCTTTCTGCCTTGGCAGGTGAAATAGTCGCTGGTGAAATAGTCTTCTCCACCGTTCCCGGAGGTTTTCTAACCTTCTTTATCAAGGGTTCATCATCAGAGCTGTCATCGGAGTCCTCATCGTGGTTTGAACCTACAATTGTTTAACATAACAAAGAATGCAATGCTTTTATTCATAATAATATGGTGTATTAAGAAAGGAGGATCTAAAGAGGTGTATATCACCTGAAAACTTGGTTGTCTTTTGGATATCATTGCTGCTACCTGTGTTGTTGGTTCCTGGCCTCTTTGCTGAAAGAGATTTTACCATCTTTGTCGGGGGCTCATCATGCTCATCATCCGAGGTGTCAACTAACCTCCCTTACCATGCAGAAGAAAATAACAATACAGCAAGTTAGGAATACTACAGCCACTGTATACGATACCCCCTATACAATTTCACTCTAATGTAATCTTTCCTTGTGTTCTTCTATGAGTTGAAGATATGTGTTTACTAGTCTGGGTCCCATTCTGGTCATCTGTCTGTCTGGGCTTCTTTAGGAATTTCGTCAGAGGTTCATCATCGGAGCTGTCATCCAAGAGGTCTAAAGACAGTCATATGTGGTAAATGTAAACTCAAAGAACATTGGCTATCCATCTCTCCTCAAATAGCTAGTTAAAATTATTGATATATTTAAGCAAATCGTGCATATTCACCTGTGGTCCTGCCCATTTTACTAGAAGCAGTAGACACTTTTCTACAGCTTGCGTTCTCAAGTGGCGGGAGATACAAAATAACAGCTATAACACCTTTTTTGACAGCGTATACAGAATCTTCTGGTTTGATCAATGGGCTTTATTTCAACAAAGAGCTATTGCTAGATCATTGGTCCGTTTCACAAAATTAAGATACAATAAAAACAAATTTAAAAAGAAAAGTATTTCTTTGTTTACAAGTGCGCGGGCTCTCGCTGTCGGTATTTGATGACGTTTGCTGTTTCCATTCGCTCGCATTCTCAAAAAAACGAGTCACGTCATGATAACTTATTCAGCAGTGTCTTTTTTCCCAAAAAAATAAATAACCCATGTTGTTGTCATCATGAGTAACAACTCAAGTTCAGGTGTTTTCATATACTTTATTTTCATTTCCGCAGACCGTCAACGGTGTAAGCAAGTGTGTAAGCTCTCCGGTTCAGCCATCCCGAAGTCTGTCCCTGGATCCCTGCATCTTCTTTATGTCATAATACGTAGGGGCAGTTATTAGCTCATTTAATAAAGTTACACTGACATAAATCTTCAGACATTGTAACGTCTGACAAAAGATTGGGCATGATAGAATGTTCCACTCTTAGAACAACAATAATAAACAATAAACAACACAAACAGAACAACTCATTTTGACAAACAATGATAACATAAATGATAAAGCAAAAGAGAGAATTGTTTCGATTCACTACCCTAAAAATGTCCTTACTGACGGTCAATTGATCTGCTTAAAGCAACACTTCCTATCCTTGGTTTTTTCAAAGAAAGCATATTCAGGCCCATCCCAGCCTATGACACAATTTTGATAAATTCATAATAAAAGAAAAAGTGCTACTGCAAAAGTACTCATCATCTCAGCTATGTTTGACAGTTAAGTGCCAATTTGTACCCACATACATCACAACACCATTAGAAGTATACAATATTGGTATGCTCCTCCCTTGACAACAATTCATTTTGAAAAACAACTGAATACACATATTTAAATCCTGTAGAATCCATACACGATCAAAATGTCTCTTTTCCTTCATCAATACCAGTGTTGCAGATATCATTTTCTTATGATCTCTGTCCACTTGAACCAGTGAGATTTGCATCTGTACCTAACGAAATATATAAAAACCATAACGCTGCCTTATTTCATACAGCATTTGGACATCTTCCATGAGGTACAGCACACAGGGTGAAAACATTACTCAAGACATCACTCAAGAGCAACTTAGTTTGGAGTGAAGTCACTGAAACTTCTGGGAGACTGATGTAATCCAAAGAAGGAGTTACAAAGCAGCGATTTTACTGGCTTCTCTGACCCCACTCAGATAGGCACCAGTAACAGTCTGTGGGAAGTGCCTGTTGGTGGCCTGGAGACAAATACAGCAAGTGTACACATTCAGGTTCAGATTCAGATTCTGTTTACAGTATACAGTATAGCATAGGCATCACAAGAGAAAATTAGAGACATTGTGAGATTATCATTTGTCCTTAATGATGTTCTAGAGGTAGAAATCAGAGGACGGTCTTATTTTAATGCATGGAATGGAATGAGGGATGGTATTGTGTTTGATACCATTCCTCATTCCATCCCATGCATTACAATGAGCCTGTCTTCCGATTTTTGCCTCCACCAGCCTGCCCTGATATGGAACGAATATGTTTAACGCTCACCTCCCCGGCAAAGAACACTTTTCCTTGCACATCCTCAGCGATGATGTCATAGGCCTCCCCACTGCCTCCTGTCTTTACAAAGCTGTAGGACATCTGGGACCACATGTCTTTGCTCCACCGTGTGACAAAGCACTTTACCGGCTCTGGGACCTCCTATCCAAGAAAATGTAAAAGGAAATTAAGCAATTTCTTGTTATTTTGAATATCTTTCAAAATCCCAAGTGTAGTTATAAGTCAGATTTTGGTTTCACGGACGGCTGTTCCTCATACCTGCTCCTTGAAGAGTTCCCGCAGCACCTTCATGCACTCATCAGCAACCTCTTTGTCCTCCAGAGTCCTGATGGAGGGCACAGCTTCACCAGTGATGACGGACATCAGGACGCTCTGCTTCCCCTGTAGATAGGACCCAAGACAGGAATACGTGTTTCTTCAGCTAGGATTCTTTTAATCAGCATAGACTCTCTCTTGTGCAGTATTCAACAGGCACGCCCCTGATGTCTTCAGTGAACAGGGTTCAGTTGTCCACTCCGACATACACAGCTCTGATGAATATGCCTCAGGATGCAAACTTTTCTCATTGCGCTAAGCATCATCCAACTGTACTTGTCTAATCTGATGGTAGGAGGGTTTTATATAATTTATTCAGTCATAATATTCACTCATGTCCACATTTGAATTCAACAGTATTCTTTTTGATATATATACTTTTAGTAAACAATAAGTGTAGAACACTAAGTTAGCATAGTGATATAGATTTGGTATCTAACCTTTGGATCCATGTCGTAGAACACGCCAAACATCCCTCTTTTATCAGGACTGGGTGGAATATGGCCAAAGTAGTCTGCTCCTTGGATCTTGCTGTCCCAAAATCTGTACGGGAACTGCAGAGCAACCTGAGGACAGTTATAAAACACAGCGTTCGTTCAGATCAGACCGCAATGACCCAGTCAGTTTTATATTTCCACGTTTCTTTCTCTCTGATCCCTTACCTTTTCAATGAGACCAGCCCCAAGGCTATGGATGGCTTTCAGCTTTCTCTCAGGAAGAGGAGGGTTAAACTGAACAACATTCCTCTGAAGTAAAGTCAATGGCACAGTCACCAGAACCTAAGAAAAGACACAAATAAAGTTCCTCTTACTGCAGTTATTATGGGGTATCACCAGGTACAACACTGCTGTTCTGCTGGATGGACTGTCAAACTTCATGGCTTGCTTTACTCTCTTTTACATTCAAGACAAACTCTCAAAAGAAAAAACTCTCTTGTCTGGTTTTGATGCGTCACAATGTCCATTCAGAAACAGAGAAAAGGAAGTTAGTTGTTCTCTATTGTGGAAATGGTCATCTGACTGGAAATGAAAATCTTACTTTCTGTGCTGTCCATTGAGACCCATTGGGAGATGCAACCTTGACAACATCCCCTGAGTAGTCAATAGCCTGAACCTACAATGGGAAAAAATACTTTTTTTTTTAAAGGCATTAGCATTGCTTGAGTACACAAACAAATTATCTCTTAAACTTCTTTCTATACATGACTGACCTACAAGAAGAACCAAGGAAATATACAGTATTAAGGGTATAGTAACAAACCGGGCTGTTGATGCGGATGTCCAGCCCCTCAGCCAGTTTGTTAAGCACAGAGGAGTAGCCTTGAGTCAGCAAGGTGTGGTCACCTGAGAACTGGGCAAAGAATTCATTGTGGTCCCAGGATCGAGCTGACACCTGCCAACAGACCAACACAAGACTACAGTGAGACTACACACACACTAAGGATTGCCTCCCATCTCTCCTACGGTCTCTACATCGACTATGTTTCTCTTTCATGTAATCATATTGTTAACTTTTTCTTCTCTAAAGTGTGTAGTGACACTGCTTAAAATGCACTTTAAATCAAAACACACTCAAAACTTCTCAGACAACCACATGATATCATACTGTATATCTCCTATAGTGGCTACATTGACCATCACTACCAAGAGTTGTGGTCATGGTAATAATAATAATAATTATAATGAATTACATTTATAAAGCGCTTCTCATTATACAAGAATAATCTCACAAAGTGCATAAAATAAAATATAAACAATGTAAAAAAAAAAAATCCCCCTCCCCCCCAAAAAATATATATAACCATATCATAAAAGCAGCAATCAAACTCTAGGAGGAAGGGGAGGCCAGCCGATAAAGATGTGTCTTAAGGTCTGCTTTAAAAGGCCCAACAGTCTGAACAGCCCTTAAATTGTCAGTTCCAAAGGTGTGGTAAGGATAAGCTCAGCCTCGGACCTGGTCCAGCGTGCTTCCACAGGCATACTCCAGGTTGCTCAGATGGAACTGAAGCACCTTCTCCTCCAGATCACTGAACTGGATCCCTGACTCCTGAAGAAATGTCTTATAGACTTCCTGGATTTTTTCTGGAGATAAAATGAATAAAAATGAATAAATTAACAGACAATTGGGCACGTTTCTATCACTACTACTGAAGATGAAGCATGTCAATGTGTGGGAATGGTGGGAATGGACATAAATGTCCTGAATGTATGTACTGTATGCATTGCATGTATGGATGTTATATGTATGCAATGCATGTGTTGTATGCCATGCATGTATGTCATTTCTCTTATATGTAATTATTTCTTATAAGCCCGTATGGGCTGGGCACTTGTTGTAGGTGTAGGACATTGTAATAAAAAAATAATAATAATGATAATTTAAACAATCAATCAATCATGTACCTCCCAGAGGTGTGTCCTGGTTCTGGGACTTGTCCTTCCTCCACTCTGACACCACATCCAGTATAGCGTTGAAGTGGAAGTCCATGCGCTTGTCGATGGCTGGGTCTGTGGCTCTCCCTCCCTCCTGGAACAGGTCACACCTCTCCCCCAGCTTATGCATCTTGATGCCCAGCTGCACACATGAAACCAGGCAACAGAGTAATGATGGGAGCCAGCTGGAGCGGTGGCAGTGCATGACCATCAGCTTTCCTAGTATAATGGAAAATATGAGTCATTGGGCCTCATGCAGCAACATTCTCTTAAATGTCTCTTATATTTTCTCTTAATTTTCTGTTAAGAGAAAAAATAAGAGAAGTCAACTCCAGAACGAACCAAACGTTCTTAACCATCCAAATCTGCTCCTACCCAGGGGTTCTGAATGATGAATCCCACTTGATCGTACATTGGAGGCACGTGGCCGATTGCTTGTTATTAGCATAGCACTATATGTACGGGGGCATGAACGATATGATAGCTTTCAGTACTCTCGAAGCGCACGACTCAAAGAAGACTGTGAAATGCCTGACCTGTCTCCTCTCTCTCTCTCTCTCTCTCTGAAAGGATCCTGTGGCTGAAACTCTGAGTGCGCTATGTACTTGCAGGTGTGGAGGCACGGGATTTGACCGGCGTGTGTTTGGCCTAAGTTGAGGCTCCAGAGTATCGCACAAATCTAAAAGCAGTGCTCTTGGCAATCTGAAACGGCTTAGAAGCCATTCATCCGTTTCATCCAACAGATCTGTGCGATCTCTAAAAACCCCTTCTCTGCGTAAGGCCTGGATGGCCAAAGCATCTAAGAGCAGTATGTAAGCCATTCAGAAGCTGAACGCACGCAATATCACCCGAGGGTTTTTGTAGTCTTAATTGGGATCAATGGACCAATAGTATTTCTTTAGCCCACGAATTTAATAATCCAATCATTATATCTACTCTAAGACATATGATAATCTAAATTTGATTATATGATATTCATGTTTTTTTTAATGTTCCTCAAATTTAAGACTTATGTTTCCTTGCATTGGACAAACAATTTGTGGACTGTGAAAACAAGATGTTTTTTTCTTATCTTGGTAAGAGTGCTCTCGGCCACTCGTAAAATGTAAGAAAACATTGGTGAATACCAGAAATCAACGAGTACTAACAAAATAAGAACAAATCGTGGATACGAACAAAAATAAGAGGAAATTTGTTTGTATATCGCTTCCTACATGAGGCCCAATGTGCAGCACTGTGATGGAAAATTAGGAATCTGCAGTTAGACAGTGTAAGGTTTGTTAATGAGGGAGTGTGTCCCAGTGGTTTTGAGTGTGAATGAGTGTTCATCGAGTTCTTAATTGAGCTCCAATTCAGAATCTCACCTGCTCACACATCAGGGCCATGGGGTTGTTGACACAGCCATTAACAATCTGCGCCCCCCGACCCACGGTGACGCCCAACGATGTGTCGTCCCACACCCGCCCTCCTATCCGCTCCCTCGCCTCAAGCACCACCACCTAAGTGCGTAAAGGTCAAAGGTCATGATTAGCGGAACACACCAACACTTCCTGACTTAGCCTAGTCATTGTTGTTTTTACCTGCATGCCGAAGTTCTGAAGCTGTCGTGCAGCGGCAAGTCCAGACGCCCCAGCTCCTATCACAATCACATTCTTCTGCAAAGAACCAAACCAGTTTGGAATGAGTTGCAGACCAAGACTATGGACTGTAAGAGGATGGGTAAAAGACGAAAGGCAAATAGACATCACTCACATTGTGGTATCGCTCTGGGAGCAGGGACTGTTTGACTGACAGTACTCCCGTGTTGATCAGACCCTTCCTGGTCATGAAATGGAGCACCCTGTCCATCTCCTGCACACAGCGCACTCTCACCAGCCCCCGCACGATGACGTGAGGCGCACACCTCTGGGGCGTCAGCACCTCCTTGGAATGAGAGGAGGGAGCTTATTTCATCATCAAGCACCTGCCATGTTTCATTTTGTCCGACATTTCTCCTGGAGAACATAATTAAAGTGTTATGTTCTCAAGCTGCTGTATTTCACTCACAAACTCAAGTTGTCTCTCATGAAAAGTTGTCTCTCATCTCCTGTGATCACATTTAAAGAGTGTATTGGGGTGTTTGCCTGTAAGAATGTCTACCTTACAGTCTCTGTGCCAGGAGGCCAGGATGAGGTTACGCAGGGCCAGGTACATGGTGGGGTCACGGGAAAACTCTGGAAACTCATACAGCTCATCCAGCTCCATCATATCCGGTCGCACACATAGGGCCTTTCCACATTCGTTGGGCTGATAGAAGGGCTGGAAGTATGGACACAGCCCTGGAACTGAACACAATGTCTCAGTGTTAGGAAATATATTTACAGACCCAGAACAGCCATTTGAAGTTATTAACCTGGAAGCATCATTATCTTGGAAAGTACTTGGTACTCCACTGGCCCCTTAGTTCTGAGTGTTCTCTACAGCCCTGTTTGAATACTTGTAAAATGCATCCTTCCTTCCTCCCTTCCTTAATCTGGCACGACTTGATTGGTCTAAGCAATGCAATGGAAAGTGTGCTTTGACCAATCCAATCATGTTGGATAAGTTAATACTTCAAGGAAAGGAGGCGGGAGGGAGCCAGGGAGGCGTGCATTCTTAAAGTATTGGAGCAGGGCCTATATTTCTCCTCTGTACTCCTCAGTAGGGCTGAGGTAAGGGCAGGGTTGAGGTTTAGTTTCTCTCTCCTACCCTATACTTACTCTGAGGCTGGATGGCTCTGCAGTGCTCCGTCCTCAGCTCAGCCAGAGACACATTGCTGGGGGATCCTGAGGGGCTCATGCCTACACAGTCGGGGTAGTAGGCGGTGAGGAAAGGGTTGGCTGGGCTGTCCTTAAACAGCGGGGGCAGGATCAGCATGGAATGCCACCAGCTGTCAATCACCTCTGCCACTCTCTGTGAAGAAAGAAGCTTCTGCATTAAGGACACGGTAACTCCACCTCTCAGGACACAATTGTAGCTGATGAGGAGGGTCATTATCATTATCAGGAAGCTACAGGAATAATTAAATTGTAATTATTGTGCAGTGCAGTTATGAAATAGAAAATAACAAATTCAACTGTCACTCACCAAATCTTCTGGTAGAGAGCACTGGTCTGGCCCTTCACTCTGTGAATATAAACACATGATATGAACACACATAAAATGTCAAACTACTGTGTGTTTGATTGCTTCCTCTTCTTCTTCTTCTTCTTGTTTACCTTGATATTGTTGAACTTCATGCCACAGCGATATGTAGATGCAAGTGAAGCGGTGAGCTGGATGTCCTTGGTTAACTGGCGCCATTTACCACAGTCTGGCTTGGTGCATTGCACCTGGAGGCAAAACAACAACGCGTCAATGGGTTTGAAGTGCTGGTGTGAACTTAAATATGATAGTTACTACAGCGACCTGGATGCTAAGTCAGTTCATCAGCTGTTGAAAGGAGGCTGTGTTGCTCTCACCCAGTATGGTAGCTGTTGGTCTGCCATGAAAGCTTTGAGACTGGGCTCACTTTTCCCATTACCAGTCCAAACCCTTTTCCAGGATGCATACGTCTCATAGCCATCCTTGTGACTGATACATCAAGGAAAGATATTGTCATTACATTTAGATGAACAAATGTGAAAATTACAGAAATCCATTTGGGTTAATAATTCTGATAAACATTATGAATGAGGCATAAGACAATTCAGTTTTGGCTAAAAATAAAGATGTAATTCTTCTATTTGGCCCTATGCTTACCTTCTGTAATAGTGATCAAAACACTCATTGCAAAAGTGTTCCCCACAGGACAAATGGTACCATCGTGAAGTGTAGCCATTTTTGGCACACCTGAAAGAAAGACAGAAAGAGCAGAAGAAACTTGAAAAACAGGAAAAACCCACCCTGTACATGGGATCTCACTGTACAGCATGCTTGCTTTTGGGGTATAGACCAGTGGAGGCTGGTGGAGGTAGAAATCCGAGGGCGGGCTCATTGTAATGCATGGAATGGAATAGATAAACTCCCAACAGGAGACGGTACCTGTCAGAGGCACTTGCAAAGCACACTGGGTATGTGGCAGAGCACCCCGCTTTCTCACACTTCCTGTACTTCTTCTCTGACTGGTCATCTTCTTCCTCTGTGTCCGTGGCTTTTCTTTTAGGCTGGAATCCAGGGAGAGACATCATTAGTAGCAATATTATTTATCTAATATTTTTTTCTTTATGATTATATGATTTTCTTTAAAATTATATAATGTGACTTCAGAACATTTTGTTAAAAATGTGAACCAGACCAATTATTTTAGAATGTTTAGAGACAATGTGATGTAGGCTAATCCAGAGTATGGGGATATTAATGAGGTCATGATCATTCAATGAAGCAGAGGCTGCATAGGGGTGGGCCGTGAGGGCCAATTCATAATATAATACATTTGATTTGTCACACGCTTTTCATTTGTACAATCTCAAAGCACATACAGTTTGTGCATAATTGTTTGTGCAAAAACACCTAAAATAAACTAAAAACAACAAAGACTATGGTGTAGAGGCCCTACCTGTCCAGGTGGAGGATTATTGCAGCGCTTCACTCGGACGTTGACCTGTCTCCCGGAGGAGCGAAGGGACTGGCTGTCCCCTGACGACTCCATTGCGGTCCTCTTCTTGGCCCGCCGAGCGGCACCAGAAGCATTCCCACTATAATCTGTAAATTGATCAGATGATGTGGATTTGATGGTCTACAGTGTGTATTCTAGTACAGCATGTGCTATGAAAACAGGTTAACACAGGCCAGGGCCTTTATTAAAACACAAATGTAACCGTGACCACACAACTGACTGAGGAGGTTTCAGTCTGATTAGTGATTAAGAAAATCAGACGAAAACAAATGTGATATGCACAGATGTCTAGCTGGCGAGATTTAATTCTGCCCTGTCAAACAATAAAGTCAATGCCTAGTGTAGTAAGAAATGCAAACGCGCTAACCTGCGTCTGTCAGCATTGCTGACTGTGCTCTCTCTTTCCGATTCAGGGTTTATCCTTTGAATGGAACGATTTAAAGACTTGTCTATGAATCAATTTGTCTTGAAATGTCCTTTGGTTGTTGTTATTCCGTGAAGGAAATCAAGACGGTGCTGTCACCAGAGCCCATTTCCGGTGTCAAGTAGGCGTTTTGCGCTGGGGTTTTAGTACCTCCTGCTCTCCGTAGTACTGCGATTACCATAGCAACGGATACACGCGCGCAGAGGTGGATCCGAACGAAGTCAACACATCAACATAAACAGCAAGGTGATTTTTTTCGGACCCTTTTGACACATAAACAATTGTGTGTCCTTGCAGTGTTTGTAATGGCAACCGGCTGAGAACATTCAGTTGTGCACGTTGAACTCTGTATAAAGTCGTTTGCACAGATGCTTTTGCAATGCTCGCTTCGGAGGCTGAAATGATCAAAAGTTCTCTGAGGACAACTAGATCCAAAGTGCATCGAAGAAAACCTGACATCCCAGTGATCAAACACTTCGCAAAAGATAATGATCAAGATACGAAAGAGGTACGTTTTCTCTGATGTCATGTTTCTTTCTAACTGCTGTTAACTTTGGATATGATCAAATATAACTTTCTATCATATCACTGATGCTAAATAATGGAATATTAATACATTTCCTCTTTTCAGGCTGTTGCTAAATCTCTTGAACTTAGTCGTTTAATTCATCTCCTCGAGGATCCTTTAACAGTAAGTGATAAATTAGATTTTTCACCAATTTATTTGTGTAGTGTATTCAATTTCAGAATTGATTGCACTTGTGGGCCTGCATGTGTTAGTTTATAAATGGGCAAGTTTTAATCAAACGTTTCTCTCTTTTATCAAGTGTTCTTTGAAGGAGAGACACCTTTTTGTATTGAAGAAACTATGGAAAAGATGTCAAAAAGGCATTGTATCCTTACCTGACTTTTCAAAGTTAATAAAAAATGTTCCTTTGTAGCCTATAACAAATAAGATCATGAGTGAATTAGGTCCCTATGCCTTTGCCAAGGTTTGAAATATCTTGGGTCAGATTTGTGGGTCTTTTTTGTGCTTTATTTCCATTTCTTATTCCGTCTCTTAACCTCTATTGCACCTTTTGTCCTAATTTCTATATTTAATTTCCTTTGGGAAAAAACCTGATGCAAAGGCTTAGTGAATCTGCCCCTTTTGGCTTTACTCCCTAATGATGTTTTGGAAATTATTGTTGTTAGGCAATTTGATGTCCTCAAGGACCGAAGGGTAATTCTCAAGATCCCAATTAGCTGTAGCTTAAGCAAATTCCTCTTTCTGTCAGCATTTTCCTCACACAGGAATAGGCTAACCATGATGATTATGACACATCGTCTGGATCTATTTTTGACACAGCATTAGGCTTAATATATTCAATCCTCCAGTATTTATCCTTGAAATAATCTTTTCAAGCTTTTGAAAGACCTGGCTGACATTTTTAAGATTATAAACATTTGTGCTGAGAAGGCTAAGGATCACCCCGAATATACTTCAGCGCTCTGTGATTTACTTGGGATTTGTAGGTAAGAATCTCAATCTACATTTTCTTCCATTTCACTCAGGATGTGCATGTTGCTTTTGCATAAACATTCTACTTCTCCCTTAGACTCCCCTTTCTAAAGGAGAAGACCTCTGATGAGATGACCTATGCACACGTTGTCAAAGAATCACTCTCTCAAATGGGTATGCAACACCAGCAATGCTGCAGTGAGTGGTCCAGGGTAGGCTGGTGGAGGTAGAAATCGGAGGACGGGCTCCATATACCATTCTCATTCCATTTCATGCATTACAATAAGCCTGTCTTCCGATTATCACCTCCCCCAGCCTCCCCTGGAGTGGTCATAACAATCAGCATCTATGGTCATTCAAAAGCCTGTTCTGCATTTGCAGGGTTCCTGATGAGAGTGCCCAATGCCGAAGTGAGACACCAAATATGCGACTCTATCAAATCATTCTACAGCTCTGTGACATCCCAACGCTGTACTGTGGACGGTATGGACTGCTTTTCCAAGCCAACAGCTGCATCTCTCACCTCTCATAACAGATTCTCACAACAACAGAACAAATATATTCTCTAAACAATCAATGAGTGAGGCCTTTTCAATCCAATTTTTCAAGGATACTTTGCTATTGCAATATTGCCCTTTCTCCAGGGCCCCACCCTATAAGCCCAGGCTACAAGGTCCTGCTGTTGGAGCAGAGCGGCCTGGCGGAGACCCTGGTTCTCTCCATGGCCTTACTGGAGACCCAGCCTGCGGTGAAGCTGCAGGTCCTGCAGACCCTTCAGATGCTCTCCAGCTCCTCTGGTGAACAACTGCTCTTACCCATTATGGGTTTCTGTCAAGCACGTCCATCCAGCAGATTAACTCTCATTAAATTAAGTAGCTCTTCAGATAAAGTAGGATTTTAAATAGGACCAATCACAGCCGTCACTCTCTGTCAATATCAATGGGGCAATTTTCTATTGATTTCACCTCTTAAATTTCAATTTACTGTATGCTGTTTTTTTGCAGAAGTGAACTGTAGCCTGATGTTAAAGGCACAGGGGGCACAGAAAATTTGCTTCCATATGAATGAGCCAGACCCATCGGGACAAGTCCTGTTCCGTTCCTCAGAGATCCTGTGGAATTTGCTAGAAAGAGGCTGCAAAGAGGAGGTCACCTCTCAACTCAGCAACATGGACTGCATTATGTATGTGAATTCTCATTCCATTATACTGTTCCTACAACCTCATGGCCAATGATCCGTGCAATAGAGAAAGGATAGGCACAATTGCAATTTCCTGTCTGATCCACAGGGCTCTGAAAGAGGCATTTTTGAACCAGCTGTTAAATGGCTTCAGACATTATGATCTCCAACTCAGGAATGATCTACTTGTGATCACAACTCTCATAGCTGAAAATCCCAAATCTCCACTCATTGTAAGTAGTGTGTTGATATATTCAAGTAGTAAGTAGGTAAATCAATGAAATAAATTGCTCATCATCTTGCCAGATCTGCATCTCATATTGATTCATATTCTAATATGTGTGTCCTTATTTGCAGGAGAGTTTGTTTGCCAAGCAGCTCATTCTTTTTGTTACTTTTCCAGAACGTAAGCCTCTTTTTGTCCTCATAAATTTCAGCAATCATAGTTTATATACAGTATAAGTGGAAAAAACTTTTTTTTTATTATAGTAATTATTTCATGTATTCAGAAAGTGTTTCAAATAAATGTTTACCCTCCAAATTCTTTTTCATCCAAGTCAAGAGTCACAACCCATTGGTCCGCAACCTCAAACTGTCCTACAACAATGAGGATTTTGAAATGAAAAAGTTGCTTCTAAACCTGATTGTTGTCATGTCCAATGACTTGTCTGCTGTACAGGTGAGGGAGGCTTTCAGACCGTTGTTACAGAACGTCAATACAGTTTTTCACTGACTCCACAGTATAGACAACATTGTTTAGTTGCCCTTTTTCCTTAGATTCTTGTCCTTCAGTTTTTAATTTATTTTGAACTTCCATGAATCGCAAACATTACATTTCTGTTTTCCCAGTTGTTTAAAGAGGGTCGTGTTATCCTGGCTTTGCTGATGCTGGTGAATCCCTCCACTGCTGCATCTGAGGGCCAGCCAGGGACGCGCAACTGGACTCCTGTCCAGCAGGAGGAGCTGCAGCTGCAGGCCCTCGCCACTATGGCCACCTTGGCACCTCTGATGATGGACGACTACATGACGTGTCAGGGGAACACCTGCCTGCTTCTGCTGCTGGAGTGGTGCGCTGAGAGAGGTGACGACAGAGGGAACAGACGCACACCCGTTGTCTCACTTCAGATAGCGCGCGTCTGCACTGAGGCGCCGTGCGTCGCGTAGGAATGACCCCACCTGTCATAAGACAATGGAACACACCTGGAGCACACAGGACAGAGTCAAAGTCAAACAGCAGTAGGGGTGTTTAGGTGTTAGGGTTAGGGGCAGATGGACTGCTCCAAAGCAATAGTTGTTATGTCACAGGCTATGTCTGGCTTGGAAGATATAAGGATGTAGCTCAAGGAGTGTTTACTTACATTACATTTACTTACACATGTGTATTACCTTGCCATCAGGGGAGGCTGGTGGAGGTAGACATCAGAGGATGGGCTTATTGCAATGCATGAAATTTAATGAAGAATGGCGCCTGATTCACATGGTCTGAGATTGACTGGAACTTTTTCCCACTGTTGACATTGCATGACCCCATTGTTTATGCCAAACAGATGCCTACTTTGGACAGGGCCACAGTTTCCATGGTACGGGAGGGAGGGGCAGTAAGAAGGCTCAGATGCGCTACTGTGTGAGGCTGTTGAGATGCATGGCGTCCCTAGGCAACGAAGCAATCAACCAGGACCTCTGTGATCAAGGAGCCATTAGCCAGTTGCTCGGTAATGAGGACGAAACCTA
This sequence comes from Argentina silus, assembly GCF_951799395.1. Taxonomy (NCBI): domain Eukaryota; kingdom Metazoa; phylum Chordata; class Actinopteri; order Argentiniformes; family Argentinidae; genus Argentina; species Argentina silus. The sequence goes on from NC_139668.1 coordinate 6,745,177, forward strand.
ACCCTTTTTTAACAACAATGTAATAACACTGTAATAATAACCCCTTTTGAAAATGTTTGGTGACATAAAGCCTTATACTTTATATGTCTGTTGTCTGAGGAACTGTCCATGGTAACATTGAACACATCTTTGTCAGGGATTCTGATGCAGATGGAGGGGAGTCCTGAGGAGGAGGATATTGTCACCCTGGAGATCAAGGCTGACATGCAGCTCATCCTGTCAGCACTGTGTGAAAGCGATCAACACAGAAAGGTACAGTAGAGCGTACCGTCAGATTGAAACCAGGATCACAATATCATCTTGGAGAGGACATTTAATCATAATTCATAATCATAATGAATTCATATCTGAAGCACCATAAACGTTACTGAAAAAAAACTGCACTCTTAGAATGTAGAATATGCTTAAACAGCTGAATACACACACTATTGTGCCTCAGGAACTGTTTGGATCTGAAGGAGTTGAGATGACGGTGCATTTCCTCAAGATGTGCCCTGAGAATTTCTACAGCGGCCTCGGACACAACAAGCTCATTCTCTCTACAGTGGACTGTGTCTGGTCAGTTCGCTCATAATACACATCACAGAGGTTCTTTCTTTCATTTGCAACTGACATGTCTGACTGACATACCTTTGTTGTACATTATGTAGGTCCTGTATTGTTGGATGCTACACCACAGAAGATTTCTTTTTGGCAAAAGAAGGGGCTTTTCTTCTGTTCGATTTACTCCACGTAAGTAGTACTTTAACTGGAGCATGCCCCCTTAGTGTTGCTCATGTAAGGATTCCTGCTCCATTTTTTATTGTCTGAATGCTTTATCTCTTTCGTACAGTCGTGCCCCAGAAATATACACAGCGTGGTCCTTGGCACCCTGCTGGAGCTGTGCGACAACCCCAAGACTCTGTCTCACGTCCTGGCCTGGAGGGGGCAGAAGGGCCTGACTGCCCCAGGACTCCTCCTGCAGCTCTGGAGGCAGGAGGAGATGGAGATGGGCGTCAGCAGAGACCTACATGGAAGGATTACAGGTGGGGCTGTTGCAGCATTCATTAAGTAGGATTACTGTGCTATTGACTGTTCTATTGACCATCATTGTAATCAAGGACATCACACAATTGATGAGGTCAATACTCTAGCAATAAAGCAAAATCATATGTCTTGATAGATAATAATAGATAATCCCTTTTGGAGATGTAGTTTGTGGCATTGTGTTACTTTAAAAGCCATTATACACAGAATCGCAGGACATAGACAATGACATACAAATACTGTATGTCTGCTTTGTATGCCATGTATGTCTTTTTCAGTATGGAGTTTGCCATCCTACAACTGCACATTAGGGTGGAATCCCAACTCGAGATCTGCCATTTCCCATTGACATCAATGCAAGATTTAAACAAATGTCAGAGTAACGCGTGCAGAACTCGAGTTATGCCCTTCTATGTCCTTTGGTTAGATAGATAGATAGATAGATAGATAGATAGATATATAGATAGATTGGTACTTTATTGATCCCCAAGGGGAAATTAAGGCGTTACAGCAGCTCACAAACAGCAACAACAAAATAAAGTGACAATAGAATAATACATAAATAAAATAGACATCTGAAACGTTATATACAGTAAGAACTGTCCAGTTTGATTTAACATCCCCCAGCCTGACTCTGATCACCCTGATGGAGCCAGCCGGAGGAGGAGTTGTACAGTCTTATTGCGGCCGACAGAAAAGATCTCCTATAGTGCTCCTTAGTGCAACGTGGTTGTAATAATCTGTTGTTGTTGTTGTTGTAGATCCCCAGAGGCCTATTCTGTGTTGTTACCAAGAGGAGGATGCCCAGGTGTCTCTGCCTGCAGACAGGCCCAGTGCAGCTGTGGTGGACGTGTCAGAGAACCTGCGCTCCAAGATCTACTCTGTCTTCTGTAAACTTGGTAAGGGACAAAGTTGTCAAGGAAAGGGATTACGGATCGAAATGAAGAGTTTTTAATTGTTTTTTGGCTAAAGCAATACTTCTAATTTCAGGTTTTGAAGACCTGTCCGGTTTGTCAACAGAGGATTATGTCACTCTAAGCATTGTCAACAGATACCTGGACTTTAAGGTGAACATTTGTGCCCAGTCTCTTTCTAGAATGAACACTTACAAGTCTGTCACACACTCAGAATGCTTACAGGGAAATACGAAGTATCGAATCAAATGTCAGAAAAGTCTAAAAGAATATCAGTTAGATTGTTTGACAGAAAAAGTCAGTCGTGCGTCTGAATGGAAACTGAATACTGGTGTGTGGTTGTGTAATATACTACAGGTTGGGGAGGTCTGGGATGAGATCTCAAGGGAGCTGTCTCTGGAGGGAGTGAGACCCATCACCCCTGATGAGGAGGCCCTGGATGCCATGGCTAGGATGACACAGGACACTGCCAGGAGAGTCACTGCAGAGCAGAGCAGCATGCTGGAGCACCAGAAGGAGAAGGACATCTCTGAGGAGAAGCTCATGTACACAGAGGTAACAGTCAGAGGCAAATTCAGTATCAAATATGGACTCATAATGGATGAATGACTGAATGAATGAATAAATGAATGCGTACATTTATTTGACAATTGATAACCTACATACAGACACAACATCAGAGATCTGGTGGTGCATACTGTACATGAAAAATCATCAAGGCTTTTAACACAATAAAGTCATGAACGTATTTTACATTGTGATCCTCTAGAATAATGAATGTTTGTCTGACCGAATTATGATTCTATTTCTGGATTTTTACAGATACGCTCCAACTGGAAACAACGGGAGCTAACTGCTCTGTCATGGGATCATTTTGTTGCAAAGACGTCAAATTACAAGATTTTAAAGGTTATCTCTGACCTCATAATTAGCTCATTATTATTATTAACATTTCTCATAAAGTGTTATTATGGAGAAGAGTTTGTGATTACACTTCCCTCTCATTTCTTAGGAGGCAAAAGCGCTTCAGGAGGAATCCATTAACTCATCCAGACCTAAACCAGAGCATAAGGAATCTATATTTCACCCTACACAGATCCCTGGCTTACAAACTACAGTAAGTGCATTTTATAGATATGAACAATGCTGTAATTTATAAGCTCATAGATAAGACACATTTTGCTGTAACAAACGTGTGTGTGTGTGTGTGTGTGTGTGTGTGTGTGTGTGTGTGTGTGTGTGTGTGTGTGTGTGTGTGTGTGTGTGTGCGCATGCTGCTCTGCTCTGCACCTGTACCCCTGTGTGCGCCTGTACCTGTCTGTGCATGTATTTCAGAATTTCTGTGGGCGGGTGATAACCATAGAGAGCACCCCTGCTCTTCTGACCGGAGGTCCGCTGGCCAACACTGATCTGGCCCTGGAGAGGGTACCCATCCAGGGAGGGGCCCTGAAGAAACTCCCCCCTGCAACTCAGGACCCAGAGTATTTCAGTACTGTTTCAATCAAATAGATATCCCCATGTCGCCTTATCGCTTTACTGAGTGTCCGTTTGGTGAATTAGCTTGACTAAAGACCAACATTAATCAATTCAGCATGATCAATCAAAATTAGGCTTCTGGTATGTTCTAGAAACATGAAACAGGTATTCTCTTTCACTATGGATTAGAAAACTCAAAAGATGAGCGCCAGACACAGACGAATGGATGAATGATGTATTGATGAATGTATGCTTCGCTAAATCAATTAAATTGTGCTTTGAACTTGTGATTGTTTGAGTCAATCTTTTGGGAATTTCTCCTAAAATAAAAATATTTTTATTATATTATTTTATTAAAAGTTATTTGTTTGTGCAATACAGTTTTCCAGTCCAAATTGATAATTAATTATTATAATTACATTATTTTGACATCATTCCTGACAGTCCCAAAGCATTACATAGTTGACTCTTCATAATGCAGGGCTACAGTCTTGGAAAAAGGATAGTAAAATGTAGCATCATCAATATTGCATCACAAAGGCAGAGGTAAACGAGCTTTATCAATATTGCATCACAAAGGCAGAGGTAAACTAGCTTTATCTTTATGATGTCATAGAGACATGCTGTGAAGATTCTATTCTAGAGCCTTTTCTTTGATAACTTGCCCACAGCATTTGCTGCAGGTTTACATTTCTGTGTGACTACAGGAGAGAGAATCTACTGAGATCATTTCAGATTCAAGACTGAAGACTAAAAGGAAAGAAATATTCGAGAGCAAATACAAGAGGTTACTTTTACTGTAGGTACTAATTTTTATGAGCTCGAAAGACACATTAGATTCAGTCTTTGTCATCAATTTAGTCTCTTTTATGGCTATTTCATTCTTTTCATTTGCAGTCATTACTCTCAAATTGAAGAGAAGAGACATAAGAATTGTTAGGATAAGCTTCAGGAAACAGCTCATTCAAGGGTTGTGTGTCTCGTTTGGAAAACAAAATGCCACTCATGTGAGGACCAAAGGATTTGTCATGTACATAGGCTTTTTCATGATTAAGAATTGTGGAAAAATGGGTTAAAATGTACTCAATTTACTCACTACTGTGTGTGTCTGTTCACGTTTCTGTCAATATATTTCAGTGCTTGTTGTAGTGACCCTTTCCTTACCAACATCTCTGTGAGCAGCCCCGGGATGAGGTCATTCAGTACCACAATCAGCATGTTGTTGTCTACCTCCCTCCCCCTCCACTGAGCAATGAATTGACTGGGCGCTTTGGGGCCAAACTGAACGTGCCCAATGTGTGTCTTCGATATATGGACAAAGGATATGAGACACAGTCATCGCGAAAGATAGTGATAAAAGATGGCTGGACATAAATGTAGCTTTCCTGCTTTCATGGATTGAAAATGTTGTCATTTAAATTTGATGCAGGTACTGAATCACTATAATAGTACAGTATGTAACAATGTTGTTACGAGAGTACTATAATTACGGCGCTACTACACAGGAGTAAGTGCCACTTGATGTAAGGAGATGCTGAACTGTATAGCAGTGTATCCGTTGAGACTTCATAGGCCTATTTCATGCATACTGTACAGATAAGGCCCACAGAGACGATTGTGATCATTGTGACATCATTGAAATGGAAATGCCTTATATAACACCAAAACAAAGGCAAAACAAAGCGAACCAATTTGAAACATTTCAAGTGCAGAACTCTTTGCATTGTTAGCCACGATGTTATACACCATTATATTCCAATGACTGCCAGTTGAGTTTATTCCATGTTTATTGATATCTGGATCCTTGTGGATAGGGAGGGCCCTTTTTTAGAGGATGGCTGGAAAATGTGTCCCTCTTGTCTCATTTGACGTCACATTAACCACTACAGTGCATTAACACACATGTTCCTTCGAGCGTGGAATATGCTGCACAGAAGCACTCTCTCTCCTCTCTCCTCTCTCTCCCATTTGTTAACTGAATGACAAAATCATATCTGACAGGCTAGGGCTGTAATGCTGCACTGTGTGTGCCTGAGCGAGTGAGTGTGTGTCTGTGTGTGTGTGCCTGAGCGAGTGAGTGTGTGTCTGTGTGTGTGTGCCTGAGCGAGTGAGTGTGTGTCTGTGTGTGTGTGCCTGAGCGAGTGAGTGTGTGTCTGTGTTTGTGTGCCTGAGCGAGTGAGTGTGTGTCTGTGTGTGTGTGCCTGAGCGAGTGAGTGTGTGTCTGTGTGTGTGTGCCTGAGCGAGTGTGTGTGTGTCTGTGTATGTGCCTGAGTGAGTGTGTGTCTGTGTGTGTGCCTGAGCGAGCGAGTGTGTGTCTGTGTGTGTGCCTGTGTGTGTGTGTGTGTCTGTGTGAGTGTGTGTCTCAGTGTGAACTCAGCCAGAGAGAGTCCATTGAGCTCATTGGATGGGACTGGGCTGTACAAAAGCCCAGGGACACACAGGAGCTTCCTCTGTATCACAGCTTTCCACTGTTTGTTCAGTGTTTCTGGTGTTGCGGATGGTGTCTGGGCATTTGGCTGCTGCTGCAGGGCTCGGTGAAGGTGAGGGTCCAGGGGGGCTCTTTTGGATGCTCTCCTGGTTGACTTCTGTCAGTGTCTATGCTCAGTGCTGTCAGACTCCACACCAGGAGAGTTTAGGCTACTTTACTCCAAAAGTGTGAGTGATTTCAGAGTTCATTTTTAGGTGGAATATTTGTCTAATTTGTTCATTATCACTATTGTTTTTTATGCTTATTTTCAGTTACTTGCATGGTAACTTGATTTGTATTTCAATGTCTTATCTTGAATAGTGGCCCAGAATGATGATTATCAGAAATCATTGTGCTTTTGTGTCCCTCGTATGTGTTTGCTCCTATTTGAATGTCTATTGGCCATTTGAAATGGGTGGTCAGTTGGAAATTAAACGTAATAAGCTTTGCTGGCAGCATTGGTTGACTTTTTTGGGCATTAGTTATTTGTGATTTGCTTGTTAACTGTTCTGTTCTGTGCTTGCTTGCATGAATGCAGCCTTTGTTGCTGAACAAGTGGCATAGACAAGAGTTTCTAAAATAAAGTGGTTTTCAAGAAGGTTAATGTGCTGTTTATTTTTGCCAAGAGGTGGTCATAAGACCCCATGTCTGTCCAAAGGCAACTGAATGTATTCCAGTCATATGACGGTTTGTATGGGGGGGGGGGGGCAACTCACCCTATCCACCACCAAAATCCACAGATTAAGGCTTTCTTTGTTTGTCCCAACTTCAAACTGCATACTCTGATTGATTGATTGACCAAGTCTGTCCCTCGAGGTGGGGTCCCTGTCTGTATGCATCAGTAGAACATTACATTCAAAAAAAGAAAAGAGAGAAACAAAAAGTTGTTTAACAGCGAGGATACTTGTGTTTGCACTTTTGAGTACAGGAAGACAGATTGCTTACTGAATCATACAAGTAGAAGGTGAATTGTTAATTGTTTATAAGCTTGCCTCCATTATGTCTATTGAGAGGTGAAATGATGCAGGCTTTTCTCATATGTTATGTTGCTCTGCAGGTAGACACTGGGCTGGGCTGAGAACTCATAAGTGCAGACATGATCATCAGACTAGGAAGGCTGACCCCTGGATACTTCCGCCTCCTCCAGGTTTGTGGTTGACTAATGACTATCTATCTATCTATCTATCTATCTATCTATCTATCTATCTATCTATCTATCTATCTATCTGTGACTATCTGTCTACTATATCAACAGTATGACCATCTATCTATCTACAATATCATCACATTATCATCACTTTTTTGTTTTTCAGGAATTACAGCATCTGATACATACTATTTTGTTGTTGTTGATGGGATGTATAATACTGACAGACATTGTTGTGATGGTAAACCGCTCAGGACAAGGTGACATTAATATTTCATAGAGAACTGCTGAGGCAGACCTTAAGTGATTATATAATGCAACCTCTAAGACTTTCCTGCAGCTCATGACAATGTTGGAGTTGCTGCAAGAATGGCATGGCTGGGGTTAGGATAGAAATGCTAGCATATGGGCTGTCTCACCCAGGGACAGGTTCTTTAGATCAGGGATCATTTAGTTATTTTGCTGGTTGCAACCAGTTAGGTGTGAATTTGAATACTGTATCATGCCATATTCATCATGCCCACCAATTCCCAGGGCTTTTTTTTTGTAAAGATGGTAAAGTAAAGTATAGTAGTAGAAATAGACAGTAAAGTACAGCCATATGCCATGTCTGCCTCATGCATGTAAACAAAAGAATGGCAAGCTGTAGTGTTCCCTGATAGAGCTGTGTTACTGTGCTGTGGGATCTGTCTGATGAGCCAACCAGGCAGCCTCTCTGACACAATTTCCTGTCTATTTGCTTTGTTCTCAATGCTCATTTTGCTCCTGTGTAGAAAAAACACTGTATCCCCGCTCAAATCCCCCCCCACCCCCACATGTTAAGAGTGCAGGTTACATTGTTCTGTAAAGGCAACTTGGGACATGGGAAGGAAACTGCATGAATAGAGCAGGAATGTATCACAGCTCAATGTGAATGAGGTGTGTGAAGTACTAATGATGTTGATATAACTTGTTAGATGACACTCACACTGGTGAAACTGTGTGTGTGTGTGTGTGTGTGTGTGTGTGTGTGTGTGTGTGTGTGTGTGTGTGTGTGTGTGTGTGACGTATGTGTGCGTGTTGCCCTCTCAGAGACAGGTCTCAGGTGAAGTCCAGATGCAGCCTCAGAACGGGTTTGTCAACCAGATCGCCATGACGATGGCCACAGTGGGCATGGCCATGTCCTTCTACAGTGCCAGGCAGATGGCAGAGAGGGTCCACCTGAAACAGTCGGAAGTCTGAAGAGTCTGCCTGACCCATGCTAGACCCGTGAGAGGGGGAGAGAGTGGAGGAGAGGAGGAGAAGACCTCATTAAACTGTCTGCACCCCATCATGCGTTGCAGCGGTTGGCACCTTCACTGCTAGACTTTAGTCCCAGTCAACCTGCTGGATGGTTCTGTTGGTTGGGCATTTGTTATTGTTGGAGAGATTGTTTGTGTTTGTTGAAGGTATGGAAAATGATGGGTATGAGGAGTGGTTGTGAGGCCATGCAGTCTTTAACTGGTGTGTTGGAAGAAGAGTTGTGTCTCTGTATTGTGACTGAGAGTGAATGGAAGTATCCTGTGGGGAAACGGCAATGTGAACAATTAATATATCGACCAATAGGCAGTTTGACTGTATTACCAAGTCACTAAATGTTTATTGACCTACAATCTATCAATATGTGAAATTACAGACACATATCTGTATTTTAGTGCATTCATCATAGGTCTATATTGTACATGGGCTCCTTAACATGTCTTTTGCATGTAGCATAAAGGAAGATCAGAAATATGCGCATCACCCAGTCATTTATCAGTTGAACATTGAATACGCAATGAAGGATAGTTGGGTCGACTAGGATCTATGGTTTAGTGTCTGCCACTTAAATATATTACCAGATTGACACTTACAACATGTATGTATACCTTTAATTAAGAAATGTTTGTAACAGATTTTAAAAATGAAAACCCAAATAAAGCTCACATTTAAGAGAAAGAAAGTTGAGTGATTTATTTTGATACAAGAACTTGCAATGCAACATCAGTTATGTCTTTCTGTTGATAAATGCCCATGTAATATATGCCATTTAGCTGAAGCTTTCATCCAAAGCGACTTACATTGCAGTGAGTGCATACATTTCAGTATATATGGTCCCAGCAGGAATCAAACCCACAACCTAAGCGTTGTTAGTGCCATGTTCTACCAACTGAGCCACAGAGGACCACAGATGTATTACAGATGTATTACTCATATACAGGACAGCTGTAAAGACCTCAGTAAATGAATAATTTAATCAAAGTAAAATGAATTCTCATATAACCCAATGAAATACTCAAATAACCTCATGAAACACTTACGTAACGCCAACAAAGGCATTATAATTCTATGGGGTTATCCATGTGGAAAGTATGTTCAGGAGTGATATTGTTACAATAGCCAGATGACTGCACTGACTGTATGAAGGGATTCATGTGAACATAATCTAAAGGAGGGAGATGATTTTACTCTGAGTCTATGATACTGCATGAATGAGAGACCCCATTCTAGTAATGGATCAATCTGCATGCCCTACAAAGTAACCCATGACTATACTGGCTCTCCCAGTATGAATCTCATATTATGTTCACTCATGTCTGTACACTGTAAGCTGTGAAACTGCTCTGGAAATCAGTATCCACTGGTCTCTAATTCCCCTGGAATCTTCCGGAAGCTCAGTCGCCCAGCCTGCTGTGAAAATACACCACAACACACACTGCAGCACACACACTGCCTTGATGCTGTGGGAACGGACCATGTTTATAGAGAAGTACTGTGCCTAATCAAACAGTCTAATCCTCTTGGCTCTGACTGTTGTTTTTTTCCTGCCGCTGGGGTGGGGCAGATCAGGATGGCGGGAGGTAATAACCAGTGGTGAAAAGAGTGTGGGGAATCCACAGGGAGTGAACTTGTCATGTGTTAAAGTACTTTAATTTCAGCATTTCATTTGCCCTAGCTGGACCCACCAATGTTCCCCTAGTGAATTCATTCCATTTTCACCACTTGTAATAGCAGAACACATAGACACTAACTCTGAATGGAAGATAGGATAGATGCTGTCGATTGACAGACAGGTCAGGGACCACAAAGGGAGGGACACACATCCCTGTCTAGGCATGCCCATCTCTGCACTGCCTTTGTTTATGCCTCACTGAGCTGACTGCTGCTAAGTCCCTCTGAGAACACTGCAGCAGTAGGATGGTGTACATGGATGATACATGGAGGTGGGATGGCCTTGGTTTCAGTCCAGAGATTCTAATGGGCTTCTAAACTTTCACATGAGAGTAAGGGTACCTAAATGAAACATGAATGAATCACGATATACAGTATAATATATAATGAGTATGTTGGTGCTTTTACACTAGAGCTGTGTGTGTGTGTGTGTGTGTGTGTGTGTGTGTGTGTGTGTGTGTGTGTGTGTGTGTGTGTGTGTGTGTGTGTGTGTGGAGAGAGGGGAAGTGAGATTAAGGAGCTTTCCCACACTGCTCACACTTGGTGGCCACAGGCAATGGGATCTAACAGACACACAGCCTCTGCTTCCTGGTGTCATCCTCTTGAAAGTGCCTTTCACTGGGTTCATCCAGAGTTTTATTTGTTTGGTAATAAGCCATGGTCTGCACGTTTGGTAAGCCCAAGTATGCCCAACTGCTATGGAAATCAAAGATGTGGTTTGACCCCATTTGACTTCCAACTGAAGTGGAACTGATAACATGGAAAAGTGTTGTCATTTTCTAAAATCACATAGCAGTTCATTATGAGTTAATTCTTGCATTGAATCTGAGTCATTTTAATTCATACCACACACTCTTCAGGAAAAATAACACTGTTTAAGTACTCATTGGTCGTCTCCTCATATTGCACCAAAATTCAGCAATGTGCCAAACTCTCATTTTGGAAAATAACTTTGGTCTTCATCTGTCCTCTAGTGGTAGACTGTAGTCTATACAGTACACAGTGTATTCAAGAGAAACATGCCTTAATCAGCTTGCAATCGTCAATAATTCACATACTTGACCTACATGAAAGTGGCAATGAAGATTCCACCGTTCTATGGCGATCATTCCATCATTTGATTCTGGAAAAATGACCCCTTCTTACATGCCAGACAACTGATTCAATTATTGCAAATGTAAATAATGGTATTAAATGCAGGGGCGTAGAGGTTTTCCCCTCCTCTCCAGTAGATGTCACCGAATATCACGTATGCGTAAAAGTCACATTGAAGGACTCTTCAAAAGAGAAAGTCGCTCACTGGCCGGCTGGAATCGAAGATTTACCGAAATTTCTCTGCACCCGCCTTGATAGTATTCATCAGGTGCTGGCCGGAAACTTTATGGCTACAATGTAACACGCGTAAAGGACCATTTGACAAATTTGCCAGAAGAGAAAGAGGACACGCGGCCCAAATGGAAATCATATTTTTTTGTTTAACGTAACTCTTGTCTACACTGTCGATAATAATTGTTTACCTCTTAGTCAGACAGGTTAAAACTTCGGAATTTATCTATTTCATGATGTCCAGATTCAACTGCGTAAAAGTACACGCTCCAGTATGGCACCAGCATCACTTCCCGTGTTTCCATCTTCATTTCTGTTTCCATCTCCTGCGCATTGATGAAGAGGGTGACGATATGTTGTAGAGGAATTATTTGTAAAAAAAAATATCTGAAATGCCTGCACTCGTATGCGCCGCTTCTGGCCACAGAAGTTTCCCCCAATGTCGTAGCTGGGGTCTACGTTTTGTGTTGATTTTCTTAGTGGTCATTGCACTACCTATTGGTGTATCTGCCAGCCGAGAAATATCGGGTAACAGAACGTCTCGAAATCCAACGCGAGGGACAGAAGACTCACATAAAACAAACAATTCAATTCCTCCTAAAAAGGCTTTTCCTGTCCTCTCCCTCAATTACGATCACGTACGAAAGCCTTTTGAGATCTCGCTATGGATTCTTCTCGCCTTATTGATGAAACTCGGTGAGTGCCTTTGCCATTGGTCTTGTTGCAGTGCATGAATTGGGAATGCCCGCCTATTTATGAAATTGATTGATATGACACACATCAAACAATTCGTCACATTGCGTTATATGATAACTGGAGACCGCAGTGACACACTCTACGACCACAACTTATCTGATAACTGGTTATCTGAAATGTTCAGTGATTTACCAATAAGGCATTCTAGAAAGTCATTGCAAATCTTTTATTTCAGCCCATTTACTTTGGATCCTACAGTTCACAATTGACCCTTATTAAGTTAGTTAAGTCCCTCTCACCACTGGAAAAAGATGAACAGATTCCACTAGATTAGTGTAATTGGAGACATGGGAGTAGACCAGGCATGACTGTGCTTTTGGTTGGGACAAGCATTCTCTTCTATGTAAAGGATGAGAGAAATTGTTGTTTTGACCCTAGAGATGTAAGGGGTCACTGTGAATGTAGTTCTACTTCATTCCCTTCCTGTGCTTGCGATGTGACTCTGAAACAGGCTAGTCATTGCATGCTAACATTGAACTTAACCAGAAATCACACATGGTAGGCTACAGACGACTCAGATATCGAATGTATTGTGTTTCATTTGTGGCCACTTAGAGGTCTTTTTCTCACATTCGTGGCGTGGGCAGATGGACAAGGCTCGCAGTCAGTGGGAGAAACTTTGAGGTGGGGTCTCTGCAGAGATAGTGATTGGCCCTGGGTTTCTCTCCTGCCTGTCCATCATTGGCCAAGCCCAGAAAGTGAAGCCTGTTTGGGCTTATCAGGCTGTCCAGCTGCTCGTGTCTCAGGGCTAGCCTCACTTCCTGCCCAAGTGCACTGTTTGATAACACAAGGAGGAACAGAAGTGGTGGGGACTGATGAGGAAAGTAGTCAGTGGGGGCTTATGCTTATGCATACAGTACTGTACTACAGCACCCACACATTCTCAAACCACCAGACAACCACCGAGACTTCAGTCATGTCAGTTATATACAATTCTCTTGAATTACTGTATTCGTCTCTCTGCTTCTACACATTGCGGTTATGAGTCATACATAAGCAAGCCCCATATGAGTCATACACAAGCAAACACAGTTACCCGGGTGTCTATTTCTTATGGCTGCAGTGGGCTTAATAAATGTGATTTAATGGCAGTAGCATCTACATGTATGGTATATTGCCCAAAAATAGCTGCTTGAAAAAAACCATTTAATTTTTCATGAGGATAAAGCCTCAGAATGACAGTGATGTGTAAGTGATTGCCGCATGATTTCCCCAGGAATGAAGCTTGGCTATTGTGTGTGCTGTAGTTTGTTAGAAACACAGTTCTTTTATATAATTCAGTGTACTGGTAGAAATTGCAAGAGTGTTTGCTGGCTACTGCAACACACAGAGGATATTGCAACATCCTTTCCTGTAGGCTACACTGGAAATAGTTAAGAACCTGTGGACATACTACTGATTTAGTAGTGGCCTACTGCAGACAGCTTTACCATGTAAAGCAGCTTTGAGTACTGGAAAAGGGCTATGTACTATAAATGCAGTCCATCATTATCTGTGTCTTATCAAACTAACTCTAACACAAACACTATACCCCTTCCACCCCAGGTTTTCATGTGGTCCCGCGTCTGTCCGCCGTGGTCCCAGAGAGCTGCCTGCTGATCGTGGTGGGGCTCCTGGTGGGGGGGCTCATCAAGGCCATGGGGGAGACGGCCCCCGTCCTGGACTCCCAGCTCTTCTTCCTCTACCTGCTTCCTCCCATCATCCTGGATGCTGGCTACTTCTTGCCCATACGGCCCTTCACAGAGAACATGGGCACCATCCTGGTGTTTGCTGTGGTGGGAACCCTGTGGAACGCCTTCTTCATTGGGAGCATGCTGTATGCTGTGTGCCAGATCGAGGGCAGCCTTGCCAGTGTGGACCTGCTGGCCTGCCTGCTGTTTGGATCCATCGTCTCGGCTGTGGACCCCGTGGCAGTGTTGGCCGTGTTTGAGGAGATCCATATCAACGAGCTGCTGCACATCCTGGTGTTTGGGGAGTCCCTCCTCAATGACGCTGTCACTGTGGTGAGTGTGTGTGTGTGTGTGTGGGGGGGTGTGGACTGTACAGTACAGTACAGAAGAGGACCAGTCAGAGTCAGACCATGGGCAGTGATAACATGGATATGATATGTATTTGCTGACCTCTACTGTACCTAGCAGTGGAGGCTGGTGGAGGTAGAAATCGGAGGACGGGCTTACTGGAATGCATGGAATGGAATGAGGAATGGTATCATGTGTTTGATACCATCCCTCATTCCGTTCCATGCATTACAATGAGCCCGTCCTCCGATTTCTACCTCCACAACCTTCCCTTGGAGTGATGCTGCTTACTGCCTTTCTCTCTCTCAGCTTTCAGTTTATTGTTGGATACTATATTCGATTGCTTCTCTCCCCACAGAAATCTTGCCAGTTAACATGATTGGATCCGTTGTGTTCCTTTATTTGCACGCTGTGGAGATTCTGTGTTCATTTACAGACTCGTAGCCGCCACCACCAGCTACCACATTTAACAGGCAGCCAGTGTTCTCTGAGCTGAGGTCCCATAATCAATTCTCCATTAACCATGACAGTGCACTTTGCTCCCAGTTTATAGAGCCAAATGAGATTTTACTGTGTCTCGTTGTATGTATATAGGGACATTAATAGGTGTTGAATGGCTGTTTATGTGCTTTTGGCAGGTGTGTGTGTGGCTGTGTGCATATGACTGTAATAGACTATAGTCATGATTGTGACTGTGCCAGCTGGCCACTCTCCCTCATTATGGCCTTATCACCCTGAAGAGAGAGCCAGATGGAGGTTTAATGGACTAGAATGGTAATACGTAGGGCAGGACTTCAACATCCAGTCAGAGAAGCTTCACTCATCTGGAGTACTTGACCTTTTCTCCTCCTTCGACATTGCCCTGTCCCACTCTCCTCCGACTCATAAGGCATGCAATCAGCTCAACCTTGTCTTCACCAGATCCTCCCATACCTCCAACCTTACTGTTACCCCTCTTCCAGTTTCTGATCATCATTTTGTATCCCTTCCCCTCAAATCCACCCCTTCCCAGTCAGACTCTACCCACACTGTATCCTCTTGTCCTAACCTGCGTATCCTCTCCCTCACCGCTCTCTCTTCCTCTGTCTTATCCTCCCTACCCTCTGTTGAATCCTTCTCCCTTCTATCCACTGATGCAGCCTCCTTCACCCTCCTGTCCACTCTTTCCTCATCCTTTGACTCTCTCTGTCCACTGACCTCAAGGCCAGCACGATCCTCTCCACACGCTCCTTGGCTGTCTGCAATCCTGCAAGCTTGTAGAATAGGGCTCCAGGCAGCTGAGAGGAAATATAAAACCCCAGCCCTGATGACCAAAAACTTGATCTCTCTCTCTCTCCTCCTCAACTACACCTCATCTGCATCAGCTGCTAAAGCTTCTTACTACCAGTCCAAAATTCAATCCTCTGCCTCTGACCCAAGGAACTGTTCTCCACATTTTCCTCACTCCTCAACCCACCTCCTCCCCCTCCTCCCTCCTCCCTGTCTGCCGATGACTTTGTCACCTAAGAAGGATGAAGAAAGAAAAGAAGGTTGATGGCATTAGCAGCTATTTCTCTCTACCTCTCGCCAACACTGCTACCACTCCTCCCAAACCCACTGGGCTACACTCGGTCTCTGGTTTATCAGCTCTTTCCCCCCTCTCCCCTGATGATATTCTAAAACTGGTCACATCCAAGCACCACCTGCCCTCTCGATCCTGTCCCCTCCCCTTTTCTCCAATCTATTTCCAAAGACCTCCTTCTGTTCCTTACCAACGTAATCAATTCCTTTCTATCCACAGGATCTGTTCCAGCTGCCCTTAAGACAGCCAGAGTCAAGCCTCTTCTCAAGAAACCAACTCTTGACCCATCTGCTGTCCATAACTACAGACCGGTATCCCGTCTCTCCTTCTTATTTAAAACCCTTGAAAGTGCTGTCTCTAACAAACTGTCTCACTATCTCCTTCAAAACAACCTCCTTGACCCTCATCAATCCGGCTTTAAGGCTGGGCACTGTACTGAAACTGCTCTCCTTGCTGTCACAGAGGCCCTCCACTCTGCTCGAGCTTCCTCCATCTCCTCATTCTTCTGGACCTGTCTGCTGCATTTGACACAGTAACCCACTTGATTCTTCTCTCCACCCTCTCAGAACTGGGCATCTCTGGCTCTGCACTCTCCTGGTTTGCATCCTACTTGGCCGATTGCTCTTACCAGGTGACGTGGAGAGAATAGCTGTCCTCTCCACGAGCCCTCAGCACTGGGGTCCCCCGGGCTCCGTCCCAGGGCCCTTACTGTTCTCCCTCACAAATCTCTTGGCTTGGTAATTTCCTCACATGGTTTCTCTTACCACTGCTACGCAGATGACACTCAACTCTTTCTCTCTTTCCGCCCCTCTGACTCACAGGTGGCAACACGTGTTAACACGTGTTTCTGCGTGTCTTGCAAGAAAGCCTGCCCTCTCCAAGACTTCTCTACTGTGACCTCCTCCCAGACAGCCAAGAATCTTGGGGTGATCCTTGACAACCACTTATCTTGTGCAGCGAACATCACAGCGACAGCACGCTCCTGTAGATTCTTCCTCTACAATATCAGAAGAATACGTCCATTCCTCACCAGAGAAGCAGCACAACTGCTGCCGCCCGTCTGGTGTTGAATCTCCCCAAATTCTCCCATGTCACCCCCTCCTTTGCACCCTTCACTGGCTCCCGGTAGCAGCTCACATCAGATTCAAGACCCTGGTGCTCGCCTACCGGGCGGCAAAGGGAACAGCCCCCAAGCAATGGTCAGCCCCCAAACCCCTGCCTGATCACACCACTCTTCGACCTCAGCTGGCCGCCTGGCACCGCTGCCTTTACGTGGATGCAGCAGTCGCGCTGAGGGGGAAAATGGAGGCTGCTGCCAGCTAGCATAGAGCTTGACTTGAAGGATAATATTGACAGTGTTGTTTCTGTATTATAATGTCAATTTACACTATTCATCAAATAACTTAATTAATTTTTTTTAATAGAAACATGTGGTTAAAAGAACAGCAGGACAGTGCCAACCAAGACAGCACCTGACTAGAAATCAACTTTATTTAATATAATTAAAAAAATAAACATGGGCTGGACATACTGTATTTATCTCCTACCACTGCCTCCTCTCCCCACCCTGCAGGTCCTGTACCACCTGTTTGAGGAGTTTGGCCACGCGGGGACCGTCACCCTACTGGATGCCTTCCTGGGTGTGGTGTGTTTCTTTGTGGTTTCCCTAGGCGGGGTCCTGGTGGGGGCCATCTATGGTTTCCTGGCTGCCTTCACTTCCCGCTTCACCTCCCACACTCGTGTCATCGAGCCCCTCTTCGTCTTCCTCTACAGCTACATGGCCTACCTCTCCGCTGAGGTCTTCCATCTGTCCGGCATCATGTCGTAAGTAGCAGCAGTCAGAGCAGGCATTATAGTGAGCCTGTCCTCCGATTTCTCCCTCCACCTGCCTCCACTGGCAGCAATGAGACTCTCCCTCCCATTACAATTGATTATATGACTTATTGTGAAGTGTATGTGTCGTTATACAAACCCGATTAAAGGGGCTCCGGTTAAAAGTAATGCACTACAGTGTCTAGATAATAGGGTTATCATTTGAGACATAGCCTGAGTGGAAATGGGCTCATTCTTCTTTCCACAGGTTGATATCATGTGGGGTTGTGATGCGCCCATATGTGGAGGCCAACATATCCCACAAGTCCTACACCACCATCAAGTACTTCCTGAAGATGTGGAGCAGCGTGAGCGAGACCCTCATCTTCATCTTCCTGGGCGTGTCCACAGTGGCCGGGCCTCACGCCTGGAACTGGACTTTTGTCATCGTCACTGTCATCCTCTGCCTTGTGTCACGGGTACTAGGTCAGCACAATGATTACATTTATTTAGTTATTTATCTTCTTGTCATGCCACAGTTGTAACCCCTACCATGGGATTATAAAATATGTTCAAGAAAAACACGTTCATGAAATAGATAACAAATGCAAGCTGCGGTCACACTCGCAATGCAAAAAGTATATCAATGTTTGATATACGTCTATTTCATCTTTTGATTATGATTGGATCCCTGTCTCCGTTTGTGTTTCAGGTGTGGTGGGCCTTACTTTCATCATAAACAAATTCAGGATTGTGAAGTTGACCAAAAAGGATCAGTTCATCGTGGCCTACGGTGGCCTGCGAGGTGCAATAGCCTTTTCACTGGGGTACCTGCTGACCAATCACAAGATGAGGAACATGTTCCTTACAGCTATCATCACCGTTATATTCTTCACTGTCTTTGTGCAGGTGAGGGTGACAGAATCTGAGTGATGCTCTGATGGAGGTAGAAATCGGGGGACGGGCTCGTGCATGCATGGAATAGAATGCATGGAATGAGGAATGGTGTCGTTCTGTTCTACCTCCACCAGCCTCCACAGTGTGTCTATCTTTGTGCACTGTAATATGTGTCAGTAACATTTCATGTCACTTATAATGAAATAGCTCACTTTCGATGTTGTGTTATTTACCTGCTCGCAGTACATAGACAAAGTTGAAATTACACAATGGAACCCCTGGTCTCTGACTCTCCGAGGTCTGACTACTAATATGGGTACGTGTGTTTTCAGGGCATGACAATCAGACCTCTGGTTGACCTTCTGGCCGTGAAGAAGAAGAAGGAGAGCAAACGCTCCATTAATGAGGAGATACACACACAGGTGACAGGCAATATACAGCACTATGTGTTTACAGAGACAGCATGGATGGTTAGATGGCTTTGTAAACAGTCTTCTTCTTTGGTGTCTCGTAGTTCCTGGATCACCTCCTCACAGGCATTGAGGACGTCTGTGGTCACTATGGAACTCATCACTGGAAGGACAAGTATGTGTTTCCTCATGTGTATGCAGGGCTCCTTTGTAAAAGAGACCTTGGTTTCAATGTGACTCCTTGCTTAAATAAAGGTTAAATAATAATTTTGCCCCACAATCTTCCTGCATCATGAACTCTGTCATG
The DNA here is from genome assembly GCF_951799395.1 of Argentina silus. NCBI lineage: Eukaryota > Metazoa > Chordata > Actinopteri > Argentiniformes > Argentinidae > Argentina > Argentina silus. Next base: position 6,764,243 of record NC_139668.1, read on the forward strand.
TCTTCTCCCCTTTCTCTCCATTCTTCCCTCCTTCTCCCGTACCAGGCTGAACCGCTTCAACAAGACCTATGTGAAAAAGTGGCTGATCGCGGGCGAGCGTTCCACGGAACCTCAGCTGATCTCCTTCTACCACAAGATGGAGATGAAGCAGGCCATCATGCTGGCGGAGAGTGGCAGTTCAGCCAAGCTGCCCTCGACCCTGTCTTCCACTGTCTCCATGCAGTAAGTACAGTATAGCACCTCTGACCTCTCCTCCGCTGTCTCCATGCAGTAAGTACAGCCCCTCAACCCTGTCTTCAACTGTCGCAATGCAGTAAAGCACGTCCGCCCGTCCCTCCACTGTCTCAATAGAGTAAATAGACCCATATATCAGCCTGTGTTAGACCAACAAGCCTGGTGAAAGAGAGGCAATGCAGTAAAGGACCCATATCCCATATCCACTCCTCTCCACTAGAGGCCACTGTTGGCCTACTCTCGTTTTGGATTTGGCTCAGTCTTGTCTCATTCTTTTTTAGCATCATTTATAGAATCATTGTATATTAGATTTAAAGAGAGTGGTCACATGTAAAGACCCCACTCTGAATGGTCTCCCATGTGACCCCTGTCCCCTCAGGAACATCCAGCCTAGGGTGGCATCCAGAGAGAGGGTCCTGCCTCGCATCTCTAAAGGCCGGGAGGAGGAGATCAGGAAGATCCTCAGGGCCAACCTGCAAAAGACCCGCCAAAGGGTGAGGGCTGAGGAAGCCATTTTCAGTCAGCGGGAGGTAACAGTGAAGCACCTAACATGGGGGTGAAAGTACCCACCCACTCTACACCTCCTTTTAAATAAGGATCTTTTTGCGTGCACTGTCTGATGTCAATGAGATACACAGGCATGCATCAGGGTTTACCATTTGTATTTGCGTTGAGATTCTGCTCTGTTGCTAAGTGACAAACACCTTCACCCCTGTTGGTTCCCCATCTCTCCCAGCTGCGCTCCTATAACAGACACTCACTGGTGGCGGACCCGTTTGATGACAACGTGACAGAGGTTCGCCTTCGGAGGCAGAGGGTAGAGATGGAGAGGAGGGTAAGAGTTTGCAATGGACTCCCATTATCTTGACCAGGTCCATGTATCAGGTCCAACATATTTGAGTTTTTGCCATAATGAAGCACACAGTTTGATGAATATGAGAAATATGATTGACCAATAATAATTGTTCCTGCAGATGAGTCACTACCTCACCGTTCCAGCCAATCGGCAAGAAACTCACGCTCCTGTCAGGAAAGTGCGGTTTGAATCAGGTCAGTTTGAACACCTGCTGCTAGTCTCCGAGTCTAGCCTAGATGTAATGCCTTTTTAGTGTTGATGTTTCATATTCCACCCACTCTCTTTCTTTCAGACACCCAGGTGTACAGCTCCAAACACAGTGTCCCAAGTGTCCACGTGGAGCTGCCTTCCCCCAGCTCTCTTGATACTGTCAGTCTGGAGGAGGAGTCAGCCAATCGGCCCAACCAGAACCAGGAACAGGACTGGGCTAAAGGTGACACAGGACTGAGGTTCACTGTGACACCGACCAACACCCAGGGAGAGCTGGACCAACAGAGACTCGCTCGCTGCTTGAGCGACCCAGGTCCAAACAAGGACGAGGAAGAGGATGACCTCTTCCTGTCTTGATGATGATGAAGAAGCACATCTTTAAAGCACCTGAAGGAGGTGGGACAATGGGGGGACAGATGCTATTATTTCACAAGGTCCTCACTTCTTCCCTTGCACTTATTTGTATCAGAGGGAGATATGTTGAACCTTAATGAAAAGGTGCCATTATTATTATGGTGCCATTATTATTATTTTCGGATGTTTAGATTATTGTTGTTTGGTATTTTTGTCTTGCAATGTGCGATAAAGAATGTGTATGCTTCACGTAGGCTGAAAACTTTATCTTTCAAGCCAATGTTTTAATATCACAAAAGCATGCATCAAGATTTGTTTGCTCTTTCAAGACTTTTTGATTGTATTATTGTGATGAAAAGATTATGCAACTTAATTTTTAAAGAGGAGAGAAGGTGTCTGTCAGCACTTCGTTACGTGTCTTGATAACAAACTTTGCACATGGCTATGATTCTCTTTTGCACAGTCTCTGCATGAATGATAAATGTTTTCTCAGGGACTGCAACATAGGGTAGGGGGTTTACATACGCTTCGTACAGGCGTCCATTTACTTAAAAAAAATATCCATTTGCAGCAAGAAAACCAACCATCTCCTGGTAACTATTTAAGACCACATGCAGTTTCCAGTATTGTATTTTCTACCGGGATTAAATTGTGTTTTAACAGGAAACAAGTAACAAAAGATATTCCGTGTCACATATCAAAGTAACCACACCTATCATGCCTTGTCTTCACAGTATTGGGAGAGCACATCTAAAGCTACAGATATCCAAATGTATTTTGACTTGTAATTTATTGTTTTGTATGGTAAAAAAACCAAAACATTAGTGTGCGATGTTAAATATTTTGTATAAGAATGACAATGATGTCAGTATGTGGAATGGAGTTATTTGCTGATTGTATCGAGAGAGATTCTTTGCAGAATACATCAGAAATGATTAACTCATGTCTTTGAGTTTACCAATAAAGTTTAATAAATTAATTTTTTGGGTTGTCTTTTTCAACAGTTGTTGAAAACAGTTTACTGTAAAATTATTCAGAGTGGGGCTTCCTAGTTTTAATCCCATATATTTGGGAATATGGTAATGTACTTGCTAAATATATGATTAGTCAGTGGGGTTAATAAAAGGAAGTCTTGATTTTGACTCATACTATCTTACGTCAATTGACAACTCAGGCGAGCATTACCATGGACACTCAACTTCATGGCTACAGTTGATATGTAGTGTGAGACTATCTATCACTAGTTATGGCCTGTGTTGCCACAATGATTAACACAGGGGATGGCACCTCCCCATGGGTCTTTATGACCTGTGGAAATCAGTGAATAACAGGGAGGCAAAATCCCCAACACGCCAACTGTGTGTGTGTGTGTGTGTGTGTGTGTGTGTGTGTGTGTGTGGTCCTAGGTGAATGACACCTAGGACAACATAGCAGTGGTATCAATCCTGTTGCACTAACTGCATTTCAGTTGAGCTTGTGTGTAACAACCTGCTACTTGACACTTGAGGACCTTTATCGACATGGCCTTCAATGGAAAATGGAAAATCTACACACAGGAGAACCATGAGGAATTTCTTAAAGCAATGGGTGAGAAGTCATATTTTTTTTAAATCCAAGCACATTATCATGATTTTTCATGTTTTAATTACATTTTTTAATGTTGATGACAGTGACTGTTCTTAATCTGTCTCCTTTATGTACTTCTCAGGTGTACCTGAGATGTTTGTCAAAATGATCAAGGGTATTAAGCCAGTGACACTGATAGACCAGAATGGGGAGGACTTCACCATAAAGGTGGAAACCCCCCTCCGCAATGTCACCAACTCATTCAGCATCGGAAAAGAGGGTGAAATCATTGCCATAGATGGAAGAAAGTTTAAGGTGATTGATAAATAATAAATAATTATCTCATTATGTTAATTATTTGCCCATTGAGAATACTGTACATGAGTATACTGAAATACAGACATTCATACAGTACATTGTTAATGACAAGACTGAGTTGATATTTTCATGGAAACGGAAGGATGTATGTGAGTGTTTTGGCTTTTTCTGTCAGTGTACTGCCAGACTGGAGAATGGGAAGCTTATCATTGATACAGAGAAGTTTACCCACATACGAGAAATTCAAGGGGATGATATGGTTGAGGTCAGCACTTCCCTTTTGAATCATATCTTGCTGTAATACAGTCCCAGTGAAGAGCTGTTGCATTTGGTTAATCATTTATGTATTGTGTCATGTAATGTCCGAGTTAATCACTGATCACTACTCATGAAGCACAGCCTTTGAAAAAATGAAAGAAATGAACAATATCCAACCAAGACTGAATTAGTCTGTCCAATTATGTTAATGTTCTGTGTTACTCTTCCCCACTTTCCCAGACTATCAGTGCTGGCTCCACAACCCTAATCAGGAAAAGTAAGAGGATTTGATCTTGGAAGATTCCGAAACAAGGATGACATCAAATCTAATGTATCAATAAAAAGTATGAACAAATGCCCTTTTTCCTCATGGTAATTTGGTCGATGTATGATGTATATTGTAAAGAGTGTTGAGTTAAAAAAAATAAAAATGTATATACGAAACAACAGCATCTTATCATCTTTAGTGTTATAGACTTCTATTTCATGAGACTAATTGGTTAGATCTTCACCAAGACAACATCAAGGGGATGGACTAGCTATTTTGCTTTATTCTGCACATTTGTGCACCGTTACACCACAATAACAGTAGATAGCGCCGTGGTTCTCTTTGTGCCTCACCTCGCATGAACATAATCGACGAGGAAGAGCTTGCACGTCAGCGCATGCGCACGGTATATTTCCACGTCGTTTTTGTCGCCATTGGCGCTCGCTAATGCGACTTATTTTTTACTAGCTGAAGAGAACGCGTCTTTATTTTTCGCACAATACTGTGAAGAATGGCCAGATATTTGAGGCCTCCAAATACATCTCTTTTTATCAGAAACATTTCTGATGAATCCAGGTGAGTCCACATTTGATCACATTCGGGCTTTGTTTGCTCGGGCCCTGTGTCGAGATCTATATCAGTCTCGCTACTGCTAGTACGGCGGGGCTGTAGCTGTTCTAGCTACTGTTAGTTGCCCCCAAATGCTAATGTTAGTATGCCTACTAATGCATACAGTGTTAGAAGTTGCTATTTTGTCCATTTTTATTGAAACACGAGGTATTCACAATCTTCAGCAGAAAGCCACATGTGGTTGTTCTGTGTCCCTGTTTTGATTGACATGAGGCTTCCCCCCCCCTCCCCTCCTGGTCATTGAAGTGAAACTTGTATTTATGGTATCCAGGCCTGAGGATTTGCGCCGTGAGTTTGGTCGGTATGGGCCAATAGTAGATGTCTACATTCCGCTTGACTTCTATACACGCCGAGCAAGAGGATTTGCATATATTCAATATCCTTTCCCTTACAAGTGAGAATTAATTATATTTACTGAATGTTGTGCGATGTTCGAATGTAAACTTGTAAATTTCCTCTCAAACGTAGTCATGCCATGGATGACTGTTATAGATATTTATATCATAACTGTTATTCATAATGCATTTATTAATTATGAATAACATGTATGATGTAAACATTAATTGCAGCCATGACCATGACTTCTCAACAGTGCGGGTTGCATGTATGATTGCTGTGACTTATTTTGTGTATGTGTTCACTGAAGTACTCTTAACATCTAACTTAAATTTCTCTGTTGCTTCAGAAAATGTAAAGGCATCCAGTTGTGGGGCCCGGCACAGAGAGAGATTAACAAAGTCCCGTGTAGAGTAGCTGTAAAGACAAGCCACAAAGACCATAAGGATGTCAGGAAGGATGCAAGAAACAGAGAGAGGGAAAGGGTGAAAAGAAAGAGAATTTTAAAGCTTGAAGAGACAAAGAGGAAAAGAGGGAACGGAGTCAAGGCTTGGATATGTCATCAAAAGAGTGGAAAAGTAAAGAGATTAAAGGGAAAAGACAAGCAGGAAACCCAAGGTCTTCTGGGAGGTGGTTAAAGAGCCTAAAGATCAAGATGGTCAAAGTCAAGCATGTTTGAGGTAACAAACCTGAATTCTATTGTATCCTCCCAAAATGAATCTGACAATATTTCAATAATCAATTGTAGCCAATGTGTAACACCCAACCTTGGAAATTTGTATTCCTAATTGAAATAAATAATTATGGTGGAGTTGGTTTTAGTGATACATTTTGCATTAAATTTTATTTGAAGCTGAAGCCGTACAGATCCTTCAGTGAAGACAACAAATCAGAGGCTTTGTATTAAAACATGTTTGCTTCATCTTTAATCTCCAGAAGAACCAAACAGTCTTTAACAATTTTGTTCCTGGCAATTTAATATCAGCTGGCTTTGCTCTGTTAGCCAATGTATGTGTCCCACCTCGGTGGCAGTGGCTGCATTGTACGTTGCTGCTCACATGTGACCACACAAGACCACAGGTAAGAACCTTAACAGCTAAGCAAGTTTGAAGATGTGCGCGATGCAGAAGATGCTCTTCACAACCTCGACAGGAAGTGGGTGTGCGGCCGACAAATCGAAATCCAGTTTGCGCAGGGAGACAGAAAGAGTAAGATCCTTTCAACGTTTAATGCGCAATTTCTTGTTAATGTTTTTTTGCTGATGGTAACGGCCTCTACAGTATAGAGCTAATCATGTATATTTTCTATCTGACATCAGTGCAGTTACCTGTAACACCCCCTCTTCCCCAATCCCTTTTCATCACAGCACCCAATCAGATGAAGGTGAAGGAGAGATCTCCAAGCAGCTCCTCCTCGCGGCACGATGACGACCGGGACAGACGACGCCGGCGCTCACGCAGTCGCAGCTACGAGAGACGCCGGTCTCGCAGCCCCTCCTACGACCGGCGACCCAGACGATCCGAGAGTCCTAGAGAGTAAGAGCCTCTCGTGTTCTAGATTGAGAACTTAACCCTTATCTAACCAGGAAGTCCCATCTTTCTTAAGGGAGACCTGGTCAAGACGGTAGCACAAGCTGAAATAAGACAAACGATACGAAACACAGAAACATACAAAACACAGAAAACATTAGACGACAAGGAAAAGTTTGTGCTTGAAGGACATCCAGACAGTTGCAGTTCCATTGGTTGCATTCTTACTGAAGTGTTTTTGGTTTTCCACCCAGATCTCGTGGAAGGATGTATGGGAGAGGGCGAAGCAGGAGTCGGGAGAATGAGAGGTGAGCCCTTGTAGCGGAGGTGGTTTGGAATCATGCTCTAGTGATGAGGTAGCCCTGCCTGAGACTCCAGTGTTGCCCTCGGACCTTGAGGATGGCCTCTTGGCGTAATATGGACACGTGGGAGACCCGGGTTCATTTTATGCCTTTTCATTCACTTTCAAATCTTTTGAATGATTATAACCCATTGTCTGACTCTGTATTACTGGCCTTTATCAGAAAGTGATTTTGATAACACTTTACATTAAGGTACATGTCTTAATGTGGGGTTTAAGTAAATTAATAATGAATGCTTTACAAACCTCCAAAAGGAAACCTTTATGTGAAGTGTTACAGTGATGGTGATAATCTGGTGTTTTTTAACTGCAGACACAGACCCCCACAGCGTGAGCAACCACGTGAGCACCGACCCCACCCCGAGCATTCACCCCACGGCCAGTCCCGCTCTCCGTCTCCCTCCTACTCCAGGTCCAGGCCCAGGGCCCGGAGGGAGTCCAGAGGGAAGTCTCGCTCCCGCTCTAAGTCCATGAGCCCACAAGAAGGTGACTTCCACCCAGCCCCGGGTCCCCATGAGCCCCAGGAGCCATCGTCCAGTATGCGCTCTCCTTCCCGTTCACGATCCCGTTCCCTCTCCCGGTCCCGCTCTCGTTCCAGGTCCTGGACTGGACGCAAGTCAGGGGGACACTAATGAATGTTTTACTCCTTTTGCCCCTTCCTTGTTCATGCAGAAGTTTTGGAATATGTAATGTAGAAGGACTGGTCATTGTCAAGAGTGGTTTGTTTGTTTGTGAAAAATATATGTTTTCTTTGTTTTTGAATAAGGATGACTAAAGAGAAACATGCTACCCTGCTATTTGGTAAACATGGCCTGTGTAAGAGCTGGTACGGTAGCTTTTGATTTATAGCAACGTTATTGAACATCTTATGAACATTGCTTGTTTGTTGCTTGGATTTATAAGTTCTTTCAGCCGTTAATTGCATGGCCCCCAGGAATAATAACAAACAGTTTAATAGCCTCCATTTTTGAACTGAACATTTCTGAAAGTTTAGAAGTTGTTGCCTTGTTTGTACATACTGTACAAGATGAATCAGTGACATTGATCCCTTCTTTTTGTTACCCGGTATTCTCCTCTGCGGTTCCTGCAGTATGATGGCTTATATGGACCTGTTTTCCAGTGTTAAAGCTCATCTTCTGTTTGCTTGTTTGTCTTTATTGACAGCAACTTACACAAGCTAGTCTTCTCCTGTTCTAAATACATTTTATCAGTTATTTTTTCAACTGTATATGCAACTGAATTATCCTGAAAAGTAATAAATGCTTAAAATGACAAATTGTTAGCTTCTTTTTACGATCTCTAAGCAGTCTTTTTGGCTTCTTTACTGAGGTGTAAATTAAAGCCTTGTCTCACCAAGTCAAATTGCTGACCTTGTCCATAAGCTTCTTCCAGGGTAAGGAACCAAATATGTGATATTGTAATGTGGATGAACTATCCCTTTAACATGTATGCACAGGGGACACAGAAAAGAGGCAACCGAAGTGAGAAGATTAGACTAATCTAACCTACTAATAGTAGTGGTTTACTGCAGGTCAAGCACGCACCACACAAAGGATAGGTCAACCCAAGCACTGACACCTACCCAACATTGAACAGACTGACCAGTAAACCAGTGTTGAATTTTCAAATTGGATAACATTTTGGTTAAGGTTTGGTAAAGGGTCAGTTTTAGGTTTTGACTTACTCAGGCTGTCAATGAGATGCTGGACAGGAAGGTCCCTTTAGTCTCTCCCCTGAGCAGAGAAAATAACTACTTATAAAATGGTGAGGGAAGCAGTGAAGTGGGAATAGGTGTGTGGAGTTGGCAGGGAAGGAGAATGGCCTGGAGTAACTGCTAACTGGGATCCTTGGGACAGCCAGTTACCCCATTAATGATTACTCTGGGGTCACCACAGTGAAGTAGGTAAGGTTATGGGTATTGGTAGGGTCCCATGGATCCCTCTCAGCATCTACAAATTGGGATTAGAGGGCCATTCAACACCTAACACCAATTGTTAGGAACATAACTCCTTGTGTCCTTTCCGTCCTCCACTCGTGTCCTACTGAAAACACATTGGAGGTTCTAGGTTCACATCTAGGTTCGTCCCCTTACATATTCTCCTCCAATGCTTTTTGAGGACGAAGTGAGTGGAGGATGCGAGTCCTGTTCCTAACAATTGAGAAAAAGCTCTAGGCTGAATCTCTGAAAGCCTTTCCTCAATTACTCTCATTCTCTCTCACCTCACCTTCTAAAATCATATTGGAGAATGGAGAAAATGCAAGGTTCTCAAACCGTTTCCTCCAATGCATTTTGAATCAAAGAAAGACTTCTGAGATTTGTTCCTAGTGTATCCTTCCTTTTCCTAACAAAAGCTTGTCAAACATATATTACCATACACAAAATACAATAAGATATGTAGAAAATTGATACACATGATTTTAGGAAAATTGTTTATTCTTCAGTTAAATGGTTAAACTGAGGCTCATGTTTGCTTTTCTTTACTTTCAATTGAAGATGGACAAATCTAAATCGACAGAAACTGGATGTACCAAAATACCAAAAAAAGAAAGAGTTTCAATTTAGTATGAAGAATACATTTTGACTGAGTTGAACACTTAAAACAACAGAACAATGAACATGAACGTATGTGACATGACAGGCACACATTAAAATTACTAATCACATGCCACCTTTGATACCAATTTCTTTTCATGTACTTTTTTAAACATTGAAATACTCAAAATAAAAAATATTTCACCAAATGTAATGGGTAAGATCATATGAACTGAGCTTTGTTGTTTACATTTCCAGCTCTTGGAATAAAACATAATGAATCATCAATGTGACTTACAATAAATGCCTTTTCTTTTCAATTAATAAAAATATATGTCATTGTTTTCATCTGTTGCATAGCTCTACCTCCTTGAAACACATACTCTTAGGGCCAGGTTTCCCGAACACAGGTTAAGCCGAGTCCATGTTCAATGGATAATCTCATGTTAAAAGTGCTTTCAGTCCAGGAGTATTAATCTGTGTCTGAAAAACTGGCCCTTCATGATCTAACCCACTATAAAGGCCCAACAAAGGTATGCCCAGAAAGGACCATCTACATAGAAATGGACTGTGGTCCCCAAGAAAAAAAACAAGGTCATATATCACTCATTAAATTGGTAAAAAATATCACATAATGCACTCCGGTATAAACGGGAACAAAACCTGCAGAAACTAAATATTATTGCATTGGTTGAGTACCACAGCAACATTGTTCACTCAAGTGCAAGATCAGGTAGGAATGTGCTTCAGTGCATTATTCCATAACAAATGCAATAGCTATGGAAACTTGGGGCAACAGGATCTAGGCCTATAGACTCACATCACCACACCACTTAAAGGTGTCACCTGTGCTACACTTAAGCTGCCTTCTCTCTCAAGTATAACTGAGCTTACTGTTAACATTTCACTCTCACTTAAAATCTCTGTTCAACTGCGCACTTTTCCATCTTCAAGCCGATTTTCTGGACCTTCAGAAAATCACAACAGCATACAGATTCAATACATAGTATACTGGCACATCCCATCCTTGTCCTAACTGACAAGAAACCATTCATCAATACAGTATAGGCATATTGGCAGTTGACCTGATTATACAAATGAAACACACTTCAAAGACACAGGTCTGAATAAATCAAGATTAGGCAGTTCACTTGCAATGCCAGCGTGCTCAGTTGGGAGTCAACTGATTGGAATGTCTTGAGGTTAATTTGACTCACGCTAAAACAAGTAAATGGAGTCAGGGTGTTTGGGTGATTTAACCAAATTGGTTAATAATAGCACTGGCACACAAGCTCCATTGTGACACAGCCAACGAAGAAATAGAACAAAATACTAAAAGGTAGAAATGATGAATAGATGATGAAGTCTATTCGTGTGGAGTCTCGCATAGCATCTCCCTGCCAGAAAGACGTCAGAAAAAACAAACAAAAGTTCTCTGCAAGACTACACAAAGAGAATAAATGGATGGTGGTGGTGTGAGATTATCTTTCAGATTTAGGACTGCACTTTCAGGATGCTCTTAAGCTGGAACGCCATTGTCTCACGGCTGTCTCGGGAGGCCACAGGGTGTGAGGACATCCAGTGACTGGGCGGCTTTGGTAGATCGCTAGGAGCAGGCGGCTCACTGAACTTGGGGCCTGCATAGTTCTGGTTGCTCTCCGAGACCAACAGTGTGTTGAGCTGTGACATCACACTGTCACAGTTCTGGTCATGTGATTGAAAGTAGAAGTGGTTCTTGCTCTGGGCTAGTGCCATCAGTTGCAACTGAGGTTTCTGCGAACAGGCAGGTTTCTCCTTTATCTTGCCAGCACCAAGACGACGATGATGATGATGACCACCAGCGACTGGTGCAGTTTTTGATGATGCTTGTCTGTTCTGGTCGAACACTGGCATCTTACCCTTTCTCAGAAGGGTGTTGTTGACATGATCCCCTGAGCATGGTAGTAAAACGTTACCCCCCCCCTCACCTTCCATGCGTCTTGATTTTGTGTCACCTGGAAAGAGATGAGAAAGGCATGGGGAGGTGGTTAATATATCCAATATTAATCAGACTAGTTTCTAACCAGTGACACTGTGTCCAATAGCTCACATGAAAGCTAAACTAACATAGTTTATTTATAAATAACATATTTATTTAGTTGTGCGGCATTATGCATATTTATTTCACAGTGGGATCATTGTAAAATTCATAACATGTCTGTGTCGCAATATTTAAGTTACCTTTGTATTCTACTGATCGTATTCTGTTTGAGTTTAGCTGGATTGAACATCAGAGAGAAGTGCTTTGTGGCCGAGTTACCTTTTGAGAAAAGACAGCATCAACATCAGGCAGTTGAAAGAGAAGTCTTGTCGATAAGCTAGCTCGCTAACAATTCATTGTTCCCTCAGCCGCCTAGGGAATAATACCATAGGCTAACTAACTACGTAGCAAGCGACTACCTGTCGGTAATGATTTTATGGGGGATTTTTTTTTTTTTACTTACCTGTAGTTAATATGCATGAGGCATTCTGGGTTTATGTTGTATTGCATTCGTCCAAAATTGCCTTTGGGACATAGCTAATTCACGTTAGCCTGTTAGCTAGGTAGGGGGTTCGCTTCACAACAACGGAAGTGCCCACAAATGCATGTGCACACCCCATGACGTAGAGTCGGTAAACGCTGAATCTTTGGCTGGATGTTTGTCTCGCCGCCTGTGTTCTGATTTAGCCACAGATGGAAAGACCAGAGAACGCAACATAGAAAAAAAAAAACTGTTAGCCGATATAGCCACTGTCTTTCAGTTTTTAACTCTCTACGGATTTTTTTTCAAAGCGATTCTGTATTTTTCACCAAGCGATCATGGCATGCGGAGCTACTTTGAAGCGTTCAATGGAGTTTGAGGCCCTTCACAGCCCTCAATCTCCAAAACGACGAAGGTGCAACCCAATGCCAGGGACCCCGGCCAACCCGTCGCCCCAACGGTGCAACCTCCTGCCTGCTAACGTTACCGACAATCAGTCCCATTCGATGTCGTCTCCCCCAGCAACTGCTGGGGAACACAGACTCACCCCAGGTAAGTCAATGTTATGAGAAACAACTTTACTAGCCACTAGCTAAAAGAACACACACACACACACACACACACACTTTGTGAAACTGTCTGTACTGGGTTAGGTATACCAAGGTGACCATGGCTCCTCCATACCCCTAGATAAACATGTAACCTGGAAACCTTTAACCCCCCCTCAAAGATGAACATGTCTGTTTCTCTCTCCACAGAGCAGATTGTCCACAACATAAGGCAAGAATACAGCCGTTACCAGAGGAGACGGCAGCTTGAGGGTGCCTTCAACTTGAGCGAGTCCCAGACCCAGAGTCCAAATGGTGGTGAAAGCCAAAGCCCTGCTCTCCTGGCTCCAAGCTCACCACCAGGTGTGTGTAAAATGCACCCAGTATCTCTGCCCTTTGGTTGCAATACATCACACTGACAACTGGGAAATATTTCTAGCTGAGGGAGGTGCAGTGCAGTAGTGGAGAAATGTGTTTGATACCCTTTCTCATTCCATGGAATGGAATGGGCAATGAGCCCGGTCTACCGCCACCTGCCTCCACTGCTGTGCAGTCAACATTTGACCTCTTTTTTTGCACTTTTGGTAACACTTTAAGAACATTAAGCCTTTATATGCATGACACAAAAAGTCATAATGTACTTTTTTGTTCAAGAGGAGTTTTGTCAGAGAGTTAGGGGCTAAAGGCTAGACCCAGGGTGCCGTGGCACTTTTCAATCTTACATTTATGTAATTATTTATTTAATCTAGATGTTGTGTGTCTGACTCTGCAGTTGTCAGCCCAAAGCTCATTCTTTTCCACTGTTTCTTTTTTCAGGGGCCTCCATGAAGAGGGACCAGCCCTGTTTCACACTGCGTCAGGTTGGCTCTCTGTGTGAGCGAGTCCTCAAGGACCATGAGGAGAAGACCAGGGAAGAGTATGAACAGATCCTCAACACTAAGCTGGCTGGTATGTAGACGTCCTCAGATATGACCCACCGTGGTCAAAGTCCCCGAGTGAAATCAATTGATTCCATTGATTGATTTGAACAATACAATGTTGTTTGTGTCTTTTCTAGAGCAATATGAATCGTTTGTAAAGTTCACACAGGACCAGATCATGCGACAGTATGGCACCAGACCCTCAAGCTGTGAGTTCCAATGATAATAAAAACACACACACACACACACACACACACACACACACACTCGTTTACCTTAGTTTCTGATTCTCCAGCAGAGCCTGTTTTTAATTAACATTAGTAATATGTTTTGTTTTTCAGATGTCTCATAAACGATCTAAATGATAAGCATCAAATTCTCACCTGAAGGTTGTTGCTCTTCACTCTCCAAGGTTTCCTTCAGTGCCATGTTTTTCTTTTACTCTTGTTTTGCTCAATATCTTAAGCCCTAAGTTACACTGTGCACTTGGAGGATGCTCCCCGAGTGCTGTAGAAAGCTGGGCTATCGTGACTGCTCTGTGTTACTTGCAAAAACACTCACTGCTGCAACATCTAATCCTACTTGCCTTTTAAGTTTCTTTTCACAAGAATCATACTTGAAAATACTTATTTTCTTTTCTCTATTAGAAGCGGAAGGTCTTTGCCATGTTGCTCTTTATGTAAATGGTATTAGATGCTGGCCTAGGCCTATACTTTATACAACAGTCAATTATAGTTTAGCTCATTATTCATATTGTAAATAGTTAGTTTGAGCAAGTTATGACTTACTAATTCGCTTGCAGACATACAGACATATTTTATCGAAATGTACAGTATCTCTTCTAGGGACAATTAGAGTCATGTCAGTACCATAAGAACCCACCCCAGGATTCAGGATCCTTGTTGTATGATGTACTGTACACATTACAATGTGTTGCCGCCTTGCCGGTGGAGAGATATGTGCCTATACTGAGCTCTGCTATAAACATGTTGGCTATATAACTAAGAATACCAAAAATGAGTGGAAGGGCCCATTTGTTGACTGGTTCTGTATCACGACCATACTTCGGATGATGAGGGCTTTTTTTAGTTTTTTTCAACCAGTAAGTGAAGCTTTGTTTTAAAGCTATGTTTTGGGGTTTCTGAAATTGCACAACCACCTCTTCCCTATAACAGACGGTTTCAGTTATCTGTTTAACTTTGGCATCTGAGAAGGTTGTAAAGGAACTACACTCCTGGCAGTGTCATGCTTAAAGTTTTAGACCCTCTGTGCTCTCTCTTGCCATTTCAGTTTATGAAATGTTATCTTTGTTTAATTTGTTGTCATCCTTCAGAATGTACTGTTTGATACTGTATATCCGGTAGGCAGGGCATCCCTAAGAATTGCTTTTGGGAGATCAATTAGGCTCCCCCATAACTCAGTGCTGGTGGTGTGTCCTGTAAAGCCTGCTTGTAGGCAAGGAAGGGATTGTGTTACACACATCTACTACACTGAATACAGGGAATGTACACTGGCAGTGGAGGCAAAGACGTCCATCTTGCATGGACAAAAGGAAGCTGATTTAACTTTAAAATGTGTACAAGTGTATGTACTTATGTATGTATGTATGTATACATCTGTATAAGCAGTGTGCAAGCCTATCATTTGAGAATGTTTTAATAACTGCAACATAAAGTATAAGACTATTTCTTATGACAAGAAGTTTTTGTTTCTGATTCTATGAAATGGAGAGTTGTTGTGAATTGAGTTAGGGGGCCTTTGAGCATTTTTACCAAAAACACCCTGAACCTTTTTATTAAATTGCAAATATGCTTAAATGTGTGTTGTATGCTCTTTTTTTTATGAATGAATAAAAACTTGATTTGAAGGAAGTCCTATTGAATGTCTTTCAGTTACATTACAGACTATTGAGTCAAGAGAAAGAGGGAGGTACAACCAAGTGGAAAAATGGGGATGGTAGGGTATTTTGAAGTCCAAGGGCTGGAATAATAATGACATTCCTTTTTATTTGCTGTGATTTTTTTGGTGAGCAATACTGTGGGTTTGGTGTAATATCGAGCCTTCTGATTGGCTGTAATATCGAGCCCTTTGATTCCCTGTAATATCGAGCCCGCTGACACACACACACACACATACAAATCCACACTCTCACACGCACATACACACATACACATACTGTAAGAAAGGAGTAAGCTACTTTGATTCTACTGGCTAAATTCACATTTAGAGATGATCTGATTTAGTGGACATCTGTCCAAGTTAACAATGAATGAGTCCATAGAGTTTTGTACCTGTAATTGTACCAACCCATTTCAGCTTCTATAACGGCTTGATGACAACAAGCATTGTGATTGGCCGTGAGGCATTCGAAGTCGTGGTTTAATAACGCTAATGTCACGGAAAAATCACCAATTATAATATTCCTACGCCGCAGTAGATTTGTGTATCACCTTTCCACATTCCAATATTTGTAGTTTTTGAACTAGGCCTATATTTCTCAGCGCAGGGCAGAAACCACCACAATCTATCACGAAATAAATACTTAAAGCATTGTTTTCTTGTCACAATTGTCGGATTTGTAACTGTAAAACCAATAATGCCCTCAAGGTCATGATTTATCGTCAATATTGTCGCTTTTTAGTGGTTTGCCGGCACGACTCGCAACTCCATCTACCCGTGACAATATTGACAATATATCACGGCCTCTGGCATTTTTGGTCGACAGCATCACAGCTGTAACACACCCGATAGCCACGATATAACACACCCTGTCGTGTGTTATTGCTTAAGTACCACATTTTACTACAAATGACCTTTGTGATTTGTACAGTATATTGAAAACAACAACACAGTCTTTGTGTCCAACAGGTCATACCTATTGATTTCCTGTAAATAGAATAAAAAGCATGGTAGCTGGGACTAACAACTTAATTAGATTCACAGAGAGTCATCCATCTATGAAATCTTACATGACAGATTGATCACGGTAAAGAGAAAATGCATTGATCGTAAAGTAGTGTTGTGGAAAACTCTACAGTGTAGGTTCTTATACAGCATTCAGTTTGGCTTGTGGAGGTAGAAATCTGACAGGCTCATTGTATGGGAAATGTGTGGAAATCGGAGGACCTGCTTAGAATTGTCTGGGAATTACAGACACTACCCTACATTTGTTTACATCTTATCTCTCAAATAGACAGTTCTCTGTTGGTTTGGGTAGGTCTGTTTCCTCTCTGACACAAGTAAAGTGTGGAGTGCCTCATGGTTCAATTTTAAGGCCCATTTTGTTCTCATTATATACAGTATGGTCCCACTTGGTCATATTATTTGTAAACGTTATTTTCATTGCTATGCTGATGACATCCAGCTCTAATAATCTGTTGATTATTATTATTATTTGGCCTCCCTAACTCCACTAATCAGATTATTAGTCATCTTGGTTGTCTGACTACTAATGTAAAACCTGTTGCTAGAAACCTAGGGGTAATTCTTTGATTCTGATCTACATTTTGATGAATAGGTCAAAAGGGTTGTCTTCAGGCAAGGCTCTACTGACTGTTCCAAAGTCTAGACTGAAAACTAAAGATGACCAGGCTTTTGCCATTAGGGCCCCTAGACTTTGGAATGGCCTGCCTGAAAACATAAAGCTGGTAAGCTCTGTGTCTAGGCAAGGGAAACCACTCTTCAGAGGTTGAAATAATCCAGGTGTTCAAGGAGAAACCCATATCATACCTCAATGTTCTGGTTGATGTCAAGGTCAGGTAGTCTGGCATCCATAATGAATCGATCACACATCAGGGACAGTGTTGATGGAATTCAATAGAAAAGTACAAGGTTGTCAGACTAGACATGGTTAAGCAATATACTATATAGCGGCTGAATTCACATGCAGGACCAGGATGGACTGCAGGGATGGGTGGGTCGTCAGTCAACCAGGTTGATGTGAGGCTATACAGTGGAATTAAAAATTAGAAGAACAGAAATTAGTGTGGGAGAGAATACAGGACAGTTTGTTTTGAGGATCAAGGTGCATCATTCATGTCACGACCTCGGCTAACTACACTGGGAAAATGGAGAGACTGAGTAAGGGTCAACAGGTGAGATGGGAAAAATGAAGGGGACCTGACTGACAAGCAAACCCATGTTGAATTACTAAACTGCTTAAAATGTGGTTAAGGTTAGGGCTAAGGGTTTGGTTACGGTTAGGGTCAGTTTTAGATTTTGACCTAGTCAAGCTGTCAATGGGATGCTGGTAAGAAAAGTCCCTTTAGTTTCTCCCTTGTGAGGTACATACAGCTAGTCAAAGGATCGAGTAGAACATGAGGGCCCCATTCAGCCTGAATTAATGGCACATCTCATAGTAAAGAAGACAATAAATTCACACAAACCACAAGGTTTGATATAACTGTTAAATTAATTGCTGAAACTGAGTAATACTGCTAAATGAATTCTGACATACTTATTATTATTATTATTATTATTATTCTCAGTGCATGATATTCAGAATGAAAGAGTGATGGGAATGGATTCCTGAATAATGGATCCCCTGGTGAGTGGTGACTTTTTTTTCAACCCATTATCTTCCCAACTTATGACCTCATCTGGATGTGTTTGCCTCCTACGGGAATTGCTCCTCCTCTCCAAAAAATGAATACAAAAAAAGGGAGGAGGGATAGGAATGGATTCCTATTCACAAAGTCCCCTGGTTAGTAGTGACCACCAGAAGGCATGTCAAATTAAACACTTATAGATTTTTCTTATACAACAGCTAGACCCCTGCAGTGGCAGCGTAACCACTGCAGTTGGACAGGGGGCAAACCAGTGCACTGGCTCTAGGGCATCACGGGGCAGATCGAGGATGGTCACCAGAGGTTGAGGTACATTGAGAGCAGCCACAAATACAAGTAGGGTCCTACATTCGCCCAGAATGACCAGTAGGGCTCCTCACCACAGGTAGTCCGTTCATACAACTGCATGGTAAATGGCGAATGATGAATCACACCATTGATTTCTCTTGGTAGGCTATAAGTTCTCACCAACCGCATTTTTTGTTTTGTTTTCACCAGCTGTGGGCTCTAGGAATGTAGCCCCATCGCTTCTTTTCTGCAGAAGAGGATAAAGACATTGACAATGTGCACGGGATTGTATCAAACAGCAGACTATTTAGTTTTAAAATGTCTGTATATGTGTATCCTATTTTCCATATGAAAGGTAAGTTTGCTCTTTTTGAGCTTGTGTTTTGTATGTAGAAATGAAGAGAACCAGAGGATACACTTTTCCCTGGAGGAGCAATCCCGTCTAACATCACACAGAGAGAATAGGCCTGTGTTTTTCACAATCTCTGTGATTTTTTATTCTGTTCCTCATCCTTGGACTAAACAGCAATTACTATTAAATAAGATTTATATAATCATAAAAATTGTTGACTACGAATAATGATTATCATTATGCATTGATTAAAAAGTGAAATTGTTATTAGGAGTATCATTGTGTTCATTATCATCATGACTATTATTTTTCATCATTTAATTATCATCATCATCATTATTATTCCAGTCAACAATAACATACAGCATGTTATCATGTGTGCTTTATTACATTATGCCATGCAATAATATTGACATTTCAATACATTTTCTCCTCTTTGACACAAACTTTCTGCCATCAATTAGAATTCCCTGCGTGAAGATGGGAGATTGGAACTTCCTGGGTGGGATTTTGGAGGAGGTGCATATCCACTCTACCATGGTAGGAAAGATCTGGCTGACCATCCTGTTCATATTCCGGATGCTGGTGTTGGGTGTTGCTGCAGAGGATGTGTGGAACGACGAACAGTCCGACTTCATCTGCAACACTGAGCAGCCGGGTTGCCGCAACGTGTGCTACGACCGGGCCTTCCCCATCTCTCTCATCCGCTACTGGGTGCTGCAGGTCATCTTTGTATCCTCGCCTTCACTGGTGTACATGGGCCACGCCATCTACCAGCTGAGGGCCCTGGAGAAGGAGCGCCACTGTAAGAAGGTGGCTCTGCGTCGCGAGCTGGAGGGGGTGGATGTGGAGCTAGTGGAGGCGAGGAAACGCATCGAGAGGGAGATGAGACAGCTGGAGCAAGGCAAACTCAACAAAGCCCCGCTGAGAGGGTCCCTGCTGCGCACCTACGTGGCACACATCGTTACTCGCTCTGTGGTGGAAGTTGGCTTCATGACGGGCCAGTATCTCCTTTACGGTCACCACCTGTACCCTCTGTATAAGTGTGGCAGGGAGCCCTGCCCGAACGTGGTGGACTGCTTCATCTCCAGGCCCACGGAGAAGTCGATCTTCATGATGTTCATGCAGGGTATCGCCGCTGTCTCCCTCTTCCTCAGCCTCCTGGAGATGATGCACCTGGGATACAAAAAACTCAAGAAAGGCCTCCTGGACTACTACCCTCACATGAAGGATGACCTGGACGACTACTATGTCTGCGATTCAAAAAAGAACTCTGTGGTGCACCAGGTTGGCATGGGGAGCTCAGTGGGCCGCAAGGCTACTATTCCCACCGCGCCCAGTGGGTACACACTCCTGCTAGAGAAGCAAGGCAACGGCCCCACTTACCCCCTCCTTAACGCCTCCTCTGCCTTTGTTCCCATTCAGGGGGACCCCGGTGCAAAGCCGGGCACAGACAGCCACAAGGACAGTAAGGAGGCTGTGCCGAGCCCCACTGAGCACAACAGCAACTCCAACAACACCAGCTCCAACAACACCAGCTCTCCCCCTGCAGACAAGCAGGAGGAGCCAGAGAACCTTGTGTGTTCTCTAACCCATAATGAGGGCCTGGAGAGAGGCAGGTCTGAATATCCCACCATGCCCGTGGCGATCGCCTCCTCGTGCCCTACACTGTCAGGCATAACAAGGAAGCCACGGAGGGTCAGCGTACCTTGGAACTGTTCAACAGTGGTGGAGGGGAATGGTTCAGACAGTGGGGACTCCTACCCTGGGACCATAAGCATGAAGCCACGCTGCAGCTTTGTTGCTAGCCAGGCAAGGGCGTTCTCTAAGCCAGAACTCAAGAGACTGAGCAGTCCCCAGAGCCCGGACTCAGCGGGAGATATGAGCTCTGCGTCTCGGCACAGCCACAGCTGCGACAGCCCCTCTGGCCTCTCCATAAACCGCCAAATGTCATTGGCAATTAACGCCAGCAGCAGGCGAGCCACAAATGACCTTCTAATCTAAGTGTTGGTTTAATACCTTATCTCATCATGCCACAGTTACTGCTCTGTGTTGTGCTTTAAAAGCACACTTCACACAACACCTACTCTCGTAGATATTTTATTCTCAGTGAAAATGTATTTCAATATCAATGGCAGTCAACGGACCCAGACCGCAATGCATTCTGTAAAAATAATTGTGTCATACCGTAAAACCTATTTTAGTAGCCCGGGCGTGTATTTGCTTTAACCACAGAGCTCAACCGCGCGTATTGGACCGGCTATTATTGGAGACCGGCGGCTACCCCCGCTGCTGTTGCTAAACTGCTGCTCAAACCCGCGATATGACAGAGTTGAATATATCATACTCTAAACAAATACCCACCAATATTATTAGCCTACAATAAATCAGTCAAAACCAGATTCATATTTGATGGTAATTTATTATCGTTTCCATACAAGACTGGTGTAAACGGTCTGTCAGACTGCTGAATAAATACCGATGATGTCGCAGCGGTCACCCAGTATCAAATGAGTCGCTTTAATCATCTGCCAATAGAATAGGCCTATATACCGTTAAACAATTTAGTTTGACCCGGCATTTATTAGGGACAGGCGATTATTTGCTTCGATGTCATTAGTGGCGCGGTTATTATTGGAGAGAGGCGCTTATTGTTTTACGGTAAGATATTCGCTTGTTTTACGGTCTGTTTCTTACAGCATGTAGGCCTACTGCCATGTAAAACCCCTACATTGCGTGCTCACAAGTTCAACAGTAGTCTACCATTAGTTATACTCTTATTGAAATGTTACAAGGCGAGAAATGAACAAAGGGCAACGGAAACCAGAATCAGAAAATCTATAAACATGCCTCAGGCAGTCATTTACAATTAGGCTATGTAACCCATACCTTTTAATCAATGACATTCATTGGGTGGTCAGGAAGCCAGTATAAATTCAATAGAAAAAAAGTTAGGGTCGGTTTTCTCTCGGGAGGATGAAATACGAAATATGTGTTTAATCGCGGTTTGATTGATTCTCCTGTCTCAGTAATATTGTTGAACTGTGTATCATTAGTTAATAAATCATAAACAGTTACAACTGCGTTGTAAATGTTTTACAGTTAACGAAGCAAAACACAAGCGTTTCAACGTGTTATATTTTGCTGAGGCGTTATAAAGTCGTTACATAATACTTCCAATTTGTTCTGTTTTCTTTCAGATCGCGGTTCTGCAGATGTCCTCCATCCTGAAAAAGCATTGATATTGTTGTGGCCCAAAGCCCACTGATCATTTCAAAGTGTAAATTATACATATTGATGGAGCGAAGGTGGATTATGGGCATATTACTTTTGTGTCATACATTCATCAAAATTACTAACAGCATGTGCTGAGAAGTATTTATTGACTTGAAATAATGGAACAAATTAAATGTATGTACAAATAATAATTCACTACATAACAGAAATAAAGACACTGTTTTTGCAAATCACAGTTCTTACATCCTTGGGTAGTACAATTTCACATACTCCTATCATACAATGTATGTTTTTTTCAAAATACTGCACAGAAATAACAAATGAACTAACTCCACTACTCAGCTGCTCCATCCTCAGGCACTGGTTCATATTGCAGAAGCTGTAAAACAAGAGAAGAGCAAATTCAGAGAGAAGACCATTTTAGAGATTTGTGATTAAGGAAAATCAATTTGTTAGACTATATTCTCTCACCCTGTTTCTCAGTTCTTTGTTTTCTTCCATGAGCAGTTCACACTTCTGTTGCAACTCAGTCAGCTCCATGCGGAGGGCCTCTGCCTCCGCTGGCTCGGGCCCAGCCACACCAAGGTGATGCTTTATGAAGCTGGCGTTTAGGTGAAGGCCATACTGTTCTCTCTAGAGACATCCAATTACTATCTGATGCTGCAGTAATGATCTACACCGAGGCTGCCTTAATGAAGACCTGCAATTCTTCGCTTATTATTCAATCTGGCATTCCATAGGCAACCACAGTAGCTCACTAGTTCAAGATGCAATGCCTGTTAAGGCCACAGTCTGTAATATTCCCAGTAAATTCAAATAATGAGCGCCCCTTGATTTAGATGAATTTGTTACCATAATCAGCAAAAAGGGATACTCCAAAGCATTATTAGGTTTGTCCATCTCTTCATACAGTGCCACCAATACTGCAAAGAGAATGCATAGTTGCGGCAATTGGTGGTGGTAATATAAGCGATTAGAATATAGGTTAAAAAGAAGAGGACAATATCAAAGGAACACTTTTTATACAGTAGTTTGGGTATTTGCCAGCATTTTAGAACAACATTATGCCAGCAACTGTTGCTGTTGTATTTCTGAAATACCTACCATTGGTGAGACTGTCAAGAACGCCAGCCTTTTCTAAGTATCTTCTAAATTGTTCTCGTTTGGATTCAGAGGCCTGAAACATTAGGAGGAATTAAGTTGGTAACTGTTAGTATGGGTCATCATCATGGCTTGTAACCAAAGTTCTGCTACAGCCACTGCACTGTTCACTTGATGCCAGTGCCAGTGCCAATGCCAATGCGAAATGATGAGTGCAGGCATGCATCACACCAGCTACAAAGTAACACAACGTGTGTAGCTTTGTCTGATGAAATTAACTCTAGCTAGAAGCTAGCAAGCACAAAGCTCACAGTTAGCTGGCCAATGCAAGACGAGTCATTCTAAAATGAAACTCTCAGGTGAGGTTAAATTGAAGAAAGAAAGTTTGACTGTATACTTACTCTGTAATGGGCCATTGTCGTGAAAAGTTATTACGTTATGATGATTAGCAAACTTCCAACAGCTGCAAAGATCCACCAACAGAAACGTGACTGCTTCCCTCAATCGTGGAATCTCCAGTTGTCATGACTACAAACGAAAACAAAATCATGTGGACTGTGTGGGAATACACCTGTCTACAGACCAACCGACACAGATAGATTATGAATTTCTGAATCAGCCTTTATTCTGAATCAACCATTATTTCAAGCTAACAAGTCCACAAAACAAGTTGTACTCAAAACAACTTGTAACAAGTTACTTTACCTGCGAAACAGCAGCTAAATGAAAGTGGAAGTCAACCCATTCAAAGACATTTAGCGCCATCTCTTGGCCACCACGAAAATTGTCTGCGTGGCGAACCAATCACATGGCGGGGGCAGGTTGTGGCGGAAGTGAAACGAAGCAAGCTGACTAGCGAATAAGCTAACTTAACACTTTGGTGTATTAAACAGCAGAAGTGTAGCGGATAAGAATGGTGTTACCCTGATAGTTCACAATGCTGACAATTATTTAGCTGTGACCATACGTTAGAAGTCGTCTGTCGGCTTTGATTGTCAACAGTAAGATCAGCTAGCTAGCTAGTTAACCGAGTGGTACAGCTAGGGGGATTTACTAGCTAACAGTGAGTCTAACGTTAGACTTTTTAGTTTTAGTTTTCTGGACAAACATGTCGATTCAGTACGAAGAACCAGCATTGGCAGGGAGCTATGGTGTTGTAGACACTTTTCCTAAGGATTTTGGCTACGGAGTAGAGGAACCAGATATCGAGGAGGAGAGTTCGACGTCAGGTGACAGCAAACCAAGAATATTGTTGATGGGTCTACGACGAAGTGGGAAATCGTCGATTCAAAAGGTAGGTAAGGCAGCTAGCTAGCGGATATGCTACGATGTGAACAATGGCCCAGCAACAATTGCATAATCATGTTTAATGAATTCTATCATCAAGACATTCTGTCATGCCCAAACACCGCCTTCTATCCAAAACATGTTTTCGGTATGATAACACTTGTGACACGTTAACAGCCCTACATACATCCCTCTAAAAATGTTTATTTAATTTTATTGTATTTGTTGTTATGACTGTATTGTGATCCTCTGTCCAGGTTGTATTCCACAAGATGTCACCAAATGAGACGCTGTTCCTGGAGAGCACCAACAAGATTTACAAGGATGACATCTCCAGCAGCTCTTTTGTTAACTTCCAAATCTGGGACTTTCCTGGTCAGGTGGACTTCTTTGACCCCACCTTTGACTATGAGATGATCTTCAGGGGCACTGGGGCTCTGATCTTCGTCATTGATGCTCAGGTCAGAGGTCAAAGTTATAGACATTATAAGACAGGTAGCCTCGCACCGTCCAGACTCTATACATGCATTTCGCTAGTGAGCTAGCATGCCCCATAGAGTTACAATGCTTTTAAGTTGACGGCACGTCAAGTCAGTAATGAGGGGGATTGACTTTATGCTTGGGTGATGGCAATTATTATTGAGCTATTATATTGGCTTGTTTTGCGGCATTGCCTGCCGCAATAAGACTGTACAACTCCTCCACCGGCTGGTTCAATCGGGGTGATCAGAGTCAGGCTGGGGGATGTTAAATCTTACTGGACTGTTCTTATTGTATATAATGTTTCAGATGTTTATTTTATTCTCTTGTCACTTTATTTTGTTGTTTGTGATGTGAGCTGCCTTAATTTCACCTCTGGGATCAATAAAGAATCTATCTATCTATCTATCTATCCATCTGTTTATGCAGCCCGGCCCCTGTAGTCTCACAGCTTTGTGCAGCTGCAGTGATAGGGATGCCCCTATGAATGATTGATCTGTTCACCAATCGGGTGTAGGGCTCAAAATCAATGAGGCTGAAAAAACAAGCAAAATTGTTAAAATTATGCACTGTGGTGTGTGGTCAATGAATCAGCCCTGGCAACCATCATTTAATCGATTACGAACAACTGTGCTCATCTTGTCTCTCTGCCTCCGTTCTCTCCGTCCCTCAGGATGATTACGTTGAGGCATTGGGGAGGCTGCATCTCACAGTGTCCAGGGCCTACAGAGTCAACCCAGAGATCAACTTTGAGGTGTTCATCCATAAGGTTGATGGTCTGTCAGACGACCACAAGATAGAGACCCAGAGAGACATCCATCAGAGGGCCAATGATGACCTCGCAGATGCAAGTCTTGAGAAGCTTCACCTCAGGTTGGTGTAGGGGGGTATTCTGCCTGTCAAATCAATCAAAATGTACCCTTTGGGTTCAATAAAGCACTCTCCTATACTAGAATCTAGTTCCACAACAGTATTGGAAGTTGACCTATCATGTTGGAAAATCAATAGTCAGGAATGAGTAAAAATATGGTGATCACTCATTTGTTATGTGAAGGTATTAAGACTTTGTTTTGTATTTCAGCTTTTATTTGACTAGCATCTATGACCACTCGATATTTGAAGCCTTCAGTAAAGTTGTCCAGAAGCTGATTCCTCAGCTACCAACGTTGGAGAACCTTCTGAATATTTTCATATCAGTATGTATTCTCATTTCTGCTTTATGCTTTCATGGGTCAATTTAAAGTTTTTTGACGCTTCTACACTAATCACAAAGTATGTGATCTAATCACAACAGTGTTGTAACTCCATTCCATTTTGTCTCTTGTTTAAAAACTAAACTATGCCCTGTTGCTAACTGTCTTATAGAATTCTGGAATTGAGAAGGCCTTCCTGTTTGATGTCGTCAGTAAGATCTATATCGCCACAGACAGTTCTCCTGTGGACATGCAGTCATATGAACTCTGTTGTGACATGATCGATGTTGTTATTGACGTCTCCTGTATTTACGGGTGAGTGAAATGCATATGCTTGTGTCAAACATTATTTATTTTGAGCCACTTTGAGCACATTATTGGCACAAACAATGTAGTGAATGAATACACACCATTGTCTCCCACTTTATGTCCTTGAAGCATGTGGTGAGGTTGTGCAGGGAGTTTGGTATGACAATAAATTGTGGTTTTAATTGAGTGGTTGTGGTAAAACAAATTATATTTTGATTGTTTTTCATTTCGATTGTTTTTCCTCCATTGCAGCCTCAGGGAAGATGGAAGTGGCAGTGCTTATGACAAGGAGTCTTTGGCAATCATTAAGCTCAACAACACCACAGTCCTCTACCTAAAAGAGGTCACCAAGTTCCTGGCCCTCGTCTGCATTCTCAGAGAGGAGAGCTTCGAACGGAAAGGTGAATCAAGACAAGCTCTCCTAAAGTGTTAAGATGAACGTCGGCCATTTTGTGTTAATGTGAGAGAAATAAAGGTGGCATTCCTTTGAAATGAACTGCAGTCATTTGCTCACATTTTCCCATTCTTTTCTGCGTTTT
Source organism: Argentina silus (assembly GCF_951799395.1). Taxonomy (NCBI): domain Eukaryota; kingdom Metazoa; phylum Chordata; class Actinopteri; order Argentiniformes; family Argentinidae; genus Argentina; species Argentina silus. The sequence goes on from NC_139668.1 coordinate 6,791,016, forward strand.
TTTTCCTTCTCAGGTTTGATAGACTATAATTTCCACTGCTTCCGCAAAGCCATCCAGGAGGTATTTGAAGTGGGGTCCTCAACACAGAGAATGGGAACACTGCAGTCCGGCTCGCCCAACAACAGCTTGGCCAGTATGAAATTTGCGTCATTAAATGGAAATGCTGTCTAGGGGAGAGAAGAAAAGCTTTGAGGTTGCAACGCCTTGATGCACTGTAAATGGACACAAGTAATCATATAGTTTACCTGGAAGGCTGTTGAGGCACCAAAAGCTGAGAAAACAGACACACGTTTATCGTGCAGAGGATGGAGAGGTGCAGAAAAACAAAACGGGTGGAATGGACTACACAACTACTGTAAGCACCTCATCTGTTTAGGGGTTGCTTCTATAATAGGACAATGACAACTATTTTGCTGCTAACAAAGCAGACCAAGATTGCCATGTCTTCATTGGGGTCTGCCTGCACAAGTCCATTAGCAGGACCTTGTCTGTGTTTTTTCTCCTTTTACAAAGAGTTGTACGAAAGGGAGGAACATACCCGGGGGGGGGGGGGGGGGGGGGGGGTGAAGTGGTAAAATTAATGAATTGAAAAAATCAGTACACTGTTATGTTACTCATCAAAGTGTAGGTGTTGTCACTATTGGATGCAAAGAAGAGACTTTTCTTAGTAAACTACGGTGTTCTTTCTACTGCCAAAGGTATTTCAACCCAGATCATTTGGCTTTTTTTATGAGCCTAGCTGAGAACTATTTGATAACATTCCTCCTCCACTATAAAGGAAGTATGTTTGTTCCTGTTCTAATGCACAGAGTTGAGTCAGTGTGAATACTGTAAGTAACAAACCATAAATTGAGTTTACTGTTAAGCTTCTCAGTGCCCTGTGCTGGATACCAATATATTATATATTTCGAATGATACTAAATGACAGAAAGTGTGTGTTTGCTGAACTACAGGTCTCCATGTTCCAAATAACTGGATCCAATTATTTGTTACATAAGTATAGTTACATTTAATTTACATTTAATCTACATTTTTCACTTCAGTGAGAATACATTTGCATTGGTTTTTGTTCTGCTTTTCAGTGAAAGGGGAGTGAATCATATTTAATGTGTCAGATGCCATAAGGTTGTAAATGTTTTTTTATGGAGTTATAAAATAATGAATATTGTTGTGAGTAAGCAGGTAGGTAAAGCTTTTGAATTACAAGGGAAATGTGAATGTCTCCCACTATTTTGTCTGAGATTGTGTGAAGCATTAAAGATATTTTTTCATTTGAATATGATTGTTATTTACTTTTTGACGTATTCACTTCTCCAGTGAAGTATTAACACACACTTTTATCAAAGTTTGACAAAAGTAACGTGCATAAACGGAGTCAGAATTATTTGTATGACAGACAAAAGGGGCCTTTCATAACCCTAACCCTAGTCTTAACCCTAACCATAGCCACATTTCAACCATTTCGGAAATTCAACATCGGTTGGCTGGTCATTCGTGTCCCCTTTGTTTTCCACATGATTTGGCTGGTCTCATGTCACTGTGATGTGTAAATATGGCCAGTAGGGGGCAACATTGATATCCTTGTGAGACCTGCGAAGGAATCGCAGAGTATTCATTCATTATCAGTATCTACTCTATAAGTAAGCCCCATCATATTCACTACAATAATATGACATGCCGATCTAGTCGGCTCAACTCTACCTGACCTGTTTATGTTGTCTACATCAATAGGCGTTATTTACTGTAATTAAATATTGTGTGGAACTCATGTAGGTGCTGTCTCATGAAGAGGATGTTGTTAAAATATCTATATCATTACTTTACATAACAGGAACAATACAGAAAATGTATTGGCATCACATGAGTCTTGCAGCTTTACAACAAGAGCAACAACAACAACAACACGACTAGATAGATGAATGCGTTCAAATATGTCACACGTGACGCAGAGATGAGGTCTACTGTAGTTCACATGTGCTCATACATTTAGTCATGCCTAATGGGTAGTGGCAGGACGGAGCCACAACGGAGGTCTCTAATCAAACCCAGACCTCCAGTTCGGAGTAGTGGAAAATAGAGCTTGAAAAAATAAGATGAAAATGATATCTTCCCTGCCCGGGCTTTTCAGGACCCTGCAGTTTCTCATGACCGCAGAGAATGTACTCTGCTGAGTGAGTTTGTAAGGACCCCTAGTTGAGTCTGAAATACAACACGGCAGTAAACCTTAGGGTCTACCCTATCAACACCTAATTAATCAATACGAGTGAAGGATAGTATAGCATCACGGCTGAAGACGGACAAGATTATACAGAGGGCTTGGTGTAATCTAGGAGCTGACAGAGATCCTATTAGAGTCTATAATAAGCAAAGACTCATCACAAAACAATCGTCTCAGAATCAAAGTTTAATTTTTTTGGTCTCCTATCAAGTAAAAAAAATGTGACTTGGTACACAGGTTGTTGATTATGTAGGCTACATCATACTCAAACTGGATGTATAGCCTATAAGCAGGTCATTATTTTAGTATGTGAACAAGGGACTGAGGCTAAAGTCAAGGGATGGGAAGAGGGACATGGGGATAAAATTGTCGAATTTTGTATTAATAAATTATTAACTGATCTGCTTCAGATCATGTCTTCTTGTGTGTTTGTATGCTTAGGATATGAGGTAGACAAAAACACGATACACAACTAGCGGCCTCAATTGTGGGCTCACTTAAATATTATGTAGGCCTACATAGGCTCAGTAGCCTAGTTGAGTCATTGGCTGGGCAAGTTGAATGAATGACGAGTGATATAGGTAAAAGGGGCGGGATTTTGTTACAAGCTGACGCGCTTGCCTTGCCTAGTGCTCTTGCGCGCCGGGAGGCGTGTATTCCAATTCCACCACTGCGCGTCTGAGTGTGATATTGCCGTCATTTTCTATGGTCTACTACATAGCCGCCTGAGAAAACACGCAAGCATTTCAGTCTGAGGAGACAGTGTGACAGGGACGGACTACTGGAGGTTTGCCGAAGACCAAGACACAGTAATAACAGCTGGTGGTAAGTTTTGACTTGCCTATGTATAATAACGCATAATAACACAATTATTGGAGCCGGAAAATAACACAATTATCCTTGAAATAATGACAACATTTAATGTCGAGTCTCATAGAACAGCTTCCCTTCATACATTGAGAAAGGTAACCTGCATGACAACTATTTTGATTAAAAAATCCTTACAGTCTATCGCGTCACACCTGTTGTAGACAGTCATGCGCTTCATCTATGCCTGTGTATTGGTGATGCCAAACCAAACTATCTTTTGTTGAGGGTTGCAAGTTGCATTATAGATTGTAATTACTCTTTCATGGTGTAATTACACCGGGGGACTGGACTAGGTATACACATACTGAAACTCACACTTGCCGACAGAAGGATTAAGCATATGAAGCAGACACACAGAGGCACTAAGGAGGAACATTAGGTTATTACTAACAAAAGCAATAAGTTATTTTTTTTGTCCAGGCACCAGTGCATGGGATTTGTGGCTTCCTGCGCTCTCTCTCTCTCTCTCTCTTCTATCTATCTATCTCTCTGTTCAATACTCCCCTCTCCTCCTAATGTTTTTCTCTCAGCCGTAGAATGATAGGCCATATAAATCTCCTTAATCCATTTACATCCTGGTGCAAAGGTTTTTATACATCTGTCCCCTCTCTAAACAGACAGGATACATTGTTAGGATGTAGTCTTTCTTTAGAATGAGGAAACTGTGGATGTTGGGGGGTTGTGTTTTGTGTTGGAAGGGGCTTATGCAGAGGCACACTAGTGTGATTGATACCTGAGACCACAACAAGACCTGCAGAGCGTTTTGAACAGGTAGGATTTATGAAGTGAAGAACAAGGAGGCCTTTGAGGAGACGGGCCCCCTTCTCAAACAGTTGCTCCAAGTCGTTCTCTCTGTATGAATTACATGAATTCTGACACTTTCATGTGGAAGTAGCACAGCTGCATGTAATAAACTGTATTTCAAACTTAGAGATTGGTGGTCAGAGAAATGGTGGGGAAAGGTATATTGCATCATTTGGAAGAAGATAACAGTGAAATTGAAACAGTTTACTTATGTATGATTTAGTAGCTCTTATCAGCAGTACAGGAACTACTATCGGGGTAAGTATTAGTACACAGCCCTCTCTTTAAGCTATTCAATATCGTTAAGAGTGATGTCATGTCTTTTACTACTTTCGCAAATAGTTTGTTCCAGACACCCAACATCATTGGCACCAAGGAAAATAGTTTCCACATGTATTCAGCACTCTACACATAACATCAAGTTACATTCAGTTTGGGATAAATGAACAAAACGATTAGATTATTCAACAATTGGCTCATTGTAAGGAGCCATTGTAAGGACCCTTTGCCTGTGAGTAAGCAGCAGCAACGCCGTGGCCCTGGAACTCCCTCATTATTTTTAGAGAAAGAGGAATTTGCCTCTTCTTTTTTTTAGGACAGAGGGTGGAAGAAAAATGCATTTTGTTTGCTTTTTTCATCCCAACATCGGAGCCACATAATTCTGCCACGTTTTGACCACAGTCACATTCCTCAGACATTCTTTGCTAAGGTTGGGGCTGTGTACAGTGATTGGTGCCGAGCCAGACGTTGGTTAACAGCTAGGAGATGGACAACTCTCTCAGTAGAGTGGTATACTAGGCCCACTTTCTTTATGATTCAGTGTCACCGCCATCACCACAATTTCCATCTCTTCACTGCTTCCATAGTTGAATGGTCACTTGTTCCCCCACTGAGGGCAGCAATGGAAGATTTGAGGTGATGAAGGAGCTGGGATGTTGTTGAGTGTTTTGATCAGATTTTTCATCTACTGTCCGTCAAATCCCCCCCCCCCACACCCCCCCACCCCCCCCCCCCTCTCTCTTTTGGATTTGGTCCTGCCACGTTTTGGTATTCATTAACCAGTGTTGGTAAAACCCATGTAAACATGCTTCATTCATTGTGCCTAGAAAACCCAAATGTACTCCCTCCTCAACTCCCTCTTCTTGTGTTGCATTGCTGTGATGGGTTGTGAAGACAGCTGTCATCTCTCCAGTATGGAAATATCTGTGTATCCTAAACTGCTTACATATGAAGATGTTACTCTGAACCAAACACAAATAAATCTTACAGCGGACATGAAACAGAGGCAGCAGGCCGCAGGAGCTCCCTGGGATCTGGGAAAATAAACAGGGTTGATATCATTAACACCAAGGGCCAAGGGGCCTGGGGTAATATGCTCCAATGACCACTGGCTAGCAGCAGCTGATGGGAAAATATGTTTACATGCATATTTGTTTTTGGATAATGACTGCTGATTGTGCAGATTGGGCCAACTTTGTTTATTTATGTATTCGGTTGAATTCCCACTGTAAGAAGATTCCAAATGAAACATAGTATGTTGCCAAAAGTAACTCACTGTAAGGGCTCAAGAGGATTCTTGTGATATCTCTTTCCTACTCCTTTATAATCAATGGATGCAAGAATGGAGAGTAAAGGTCCCATTTTCCCATTTTCGATAGAATTTAGATTTTGTTTGAGCATACTGACAGCACATATTATTATACATTTTGACCAGATCAACTTCTGTCACCAGTACATGTCTCAGCTTTCTCTTCTCTTTGTTGTGGTACGCTACCGCACAGAGAGAAGAAAGCCTGAGCAGGATGACGTCTGTATTTGTTGTCTGATTGAGGCCTTTGTTTGGTACACTGCGGAGGTGCAGGACACAGCGCTCTCTGAGGAGGCTTTCAGCTTCAGGTTGCATTGTTCTCTATATACAGGGTAAACATCCAGCTGGAGATCCAAGCTAAACACAGTCAAGCACGTACCCCCTCATTAATGCTGAGTTTATAGCTCCTCAATGAGCAGGTGAGAGATGACAGGCTCTGGCTTTCTATTTTAATGTCAGCAAGAGATTCTCTAATTAGTACTCTATGAACAGGTGGAGACACTGATCGTAGTTGTAATTACATTCAGATTAAAGTGAGGATTAGCTTAATACTTCAAAGGTCTTGAACTGAAACACTCTTTTACACCAAGTGTTACCCAGTGCAGTTTCTTTGCATTTAGTGCAGTTTCTTTATATTATAACTTCAGATGAACATGGGTCAAGGAATGTTGGGCTTGGTTGAAGTTGAAGTAACACAAAAACAAGATGTTTTGTGAACTCAGTGTCTCAAAATATCCCATTTGGAATGCTGAAACAGAACATTTCCAGAGTTGATGAGAACTCCCATCAAAGACAACAAATGCAAATGGCGGTTCGTTTTTTGTTTGTGTGTGTGTGGGTAAAGGAGCCTTGTGATCCAGCAGGAAATCACCCCACATTGGGTCTCTTTGTACTGGGATAAAAGAGAGAGAGCAGTCATCCCCATGGCCATAAGCGACAAGCCTTTCCTTTTTTCTTTCAGAATTGATGTCCCTCAACCATGAGAGTGGTTCCATAGTTTTGCTACAGGGGCTCTGCCTGTGTTTTTAACCAGCCGTGTGAGCATATCAATATCCTTCTCTCACGCAATCTGAAAAAGTCAAACAAAATGTTAACTGTTCTGGATTTTAGTGGAAGAACAACATAGAACATGGGCTAATCCATCTCATGGAAAATAAATATTAAAGTAAGTGGGGTGGTTGTTAAATGACATTTAACGCCCTTTCCTGTTAATAACTTATATAATCACTACCTAAACTATGTGCAGGTTTTACTGTACTAGGTGAAGCACTAATTGTCAGTCCAAGCTCTCTTATATTTGGTGGGATATGATTGTAGTCAACAGCCTTTCTTTACCGTAGTCTCCATACCTTTATAGGAATTCTGTAATTACTATAGTAACAACATTGTATTAACATGCTGAATTATGAAATGTTCCTTATTCCATTTGTGTAATTACACAAACCGGTGAACTCTGTATACCATGCAAAAATCTAATTATTTTATTGTTATGACAGAGGTATTGGGGCAACTTCCTGTAAAGTGTGACCGATATTGTAACAGTGTGAAGCAGCAGCACACACTTTAAAGGGACATGTCACTATTTGTTAACCTCATATTCATTATCATCCCTGTGTCTACATATGTGAAAATGGTGTAGTGTCCCTTTAAAGACCACACACTCCTCTGGAGGCATAGTGGTTTTCCCACAGTTCTGACAAAAATACAAACAGGTTGAGAAAAAGAATACATGTTCTAGAAATGATTTGTGGGCGGTTATTCCTCCCAGTTGTTTTTGATTTGGCACCTTCACTGTGTCTGCTGACAGAAGGAGTATCTCATAAAAAGAAGAATCACGAATAGTCGTTTTTGGTTTCCTGGGTTAGATTGAGAGTCTGATTGCACTGTCCTAACACATTACAGAGAAACAGATTGAACAAACAAACAAACTGAAGATTGATTATTAACCATTATTGACCTTTACAGACACTACAGGTGTTAGCAGTACTTCTATCCAAGGAAGAAATTACTAACACTAACCAAGGAAGAGCCTAGTCTACGATTGTTCCACTGTGCAGACAGAGGCGCCTTTCTCTCCCTCTCTTCTGTGACAGGGGTTCAATCATGGAATATTCTGGTTTGTATGGTACACTAGGTTCCTCCACTGGGAAAATAAACACAGCCAAAGAGAGCACCCTGCCTGCAGAGCTTAAATGGCTCATACGGTTCCAACTGGCTCCACTCTGACTCTGAAAATGTCAGGTTGCTAGAAAGAAAACAACTTGAGAGCCTTGAAGGGACAGAGAGAGGCGGAGAAGAGGAGAGAGAGGAGAGGAGGAGAGGAGGAAAGTGTTGCTGTCTGGCTCACAGTACAAAGCATGGTCGATGACTCCCGATTAATCTTTCACTAGAGTAGACAATACATCACTGAAGAATGCCCATGTGTCCCCCCACCAGTGTGAAATAACAGAGTTATAACAGCAGTGTTTTAGGAGAGAAAAACACCCCCGCTGATGGAGTTCTGTTTGGCTTGAGCGTCTCACAGAGACCAGCAGATACGTTTATGTGCTTTGAGTTGGGTGGAAGACGTCATAAACAAAGATGCAGAATACTTTTTGTCTCAGTATTTAGAGAGAGAGTGTGTGTGTGTGTGTGTGTGTGTGCCTACGTGCGTGCATGCGCGTGTTTGTTCTTTCTCTTGTGACTGCTCTCTTTCCCATTCTCTTTACTCATTCGAGGCATTCCCTTCAACTCTGTGCTGGACTGGGGTCATGTTCTCCTCGAGTCACATGACCAGTCATAATAATGATGAAGCACTGAGGGCCGGTGGTTCCACACTGACGTGGCTCATTTTGGGTCAGCGATGGTCCACAGCTGGGGAGGACATGCGGTTTGGGAGAGCTCAGTCTGGTACAGTAGCTCACACTGCAGCAGAAGGCTCTGGACATTGTGTAAAAATACAAGCATGAAATGAATTAAACAGAGGCATAAAAGGAAGGGATGATCCGTGCGTGGGTAAACCCAAAAGATTTAAACGGTTTCACAGAACTATGGGCGTGGTTTGCAGCTTGAACTTGGCATGCTAAGGGCTATTAACCTTTATGAATTGACTTTATTATTTTTTTAGCGCTTTCATAAAAGGAATGTCCCAATGTCTAGAACCTGAACACACAGTTACAGCTGTGCTGTAGTACAAAGGAATGTATTTGCAGATGGCTAGGCTCAGAGAGAGAGAGAAAGAGAGAGAGAGAGAGAGAGAGAGAGAGAGAGAGAGAGAGAGATGGCTGTGTAGAATGAGCACTATGTCCGGAAGGAAGGCCATTGTTGTACCAGTGCCGTCGTTTTAAGGGATGGATGCACAAGAATAGACCCCTAACCTCTTGAGACATCAAGGCAGGAGAAGTCAAGTTGATTTCCCCACCCTAACAATACGCAGACACCAAACAGGCACGAGTGTGATGGACTGTTCTGTGTCAGTCCCTGTGTCATTGACCTTGTAAGTGTTGACCTCTCTCTAGGCTTATGTAGGCTTATCAGGGAGGATGTGGCGGAATGTTCAAAATGCTCGGCCACTGACATTTTGGAGAACATAGCTGAGTTTTCAGTTGTTTGATTATAAACAAAATGGACAGATTGAGTTGGTAGAACCGGAGAAGTTCCTCTTGCAAGTTGTCCTCCTTTGTTTGCCACCATGTATTAATGGGGGTTAAATTCTAGTAAATGATAATAGAGTCTATTGTAGTCATTTGAATGGAACTCTCAAGCCTGACCGAATTAATGGACCAGATGCAAATAACTTGTGGGTTCCAGTGCATTAAATGCAAAACAAAAACCCAACCAACTCTTTGGAATTCCTTTCATGAGCAATGCTTGATTCGCACCCCCTCTGTTTTATATCAAGCCAATCAACCCCACGTACTAAAGCTTTTCTGAGAAATGAGGTAGTAGGCTTCATTAGTAACTCCAGTCCCTGGGTTCAGTCACCACTTTGACATGGAGCCTACACGTCATCCATCGTCTGTTGAGTGGGAGCTTATCCCCTCACCCCCCAGGGAGTTTCACCCTCCACCCTCGCCCCACCCCACCCCTTCCTCACCCCTCATTAGAACCGGCTGTTTCAGTTTCTCAGCTGCACGTCACTGAACCTACCTCCTCCCTCTGACATTTTGAAAGCATTTCAAAGTATGAGTATCCTTTGCACCCGAAAGAGAGACCCCCGCAAAAAAAAAAGCTAAACAAAACCATTTGCCAAGGAAAACATTTATGTGTCTGCCTTTAGAGCTTTGTAAATGCCGTGGTCCTGACACTGTTTTCTTGAGCATGCGATAGCTAAACTCTGGAGACTTTCTGCGGTCATTGCAATTCCAGTCTTATGCCCCCACTACCCTACTCCCCCATTCCCCCAGTTCATACCCAGTCCATTGCCTGTAGATCCCTAACCTGCCCTTCCCGTCCCAGAGGAGAAGCTCCCAACCCAGCTATCCAAAACTCGTTTCCCAGCCACCCGTTTCTCTCTGCTCCTGGTTGTACCAAGGGAGGCTGGTGGAGGTAGAAATCAGAGGATGGCCTCATTGTAATGCATGGAATGGAATGAGGAATGGTATCAAACACGACCTCCACCAGCCTCCCCTGCATGGCATGGTCCTCATTCCACAAACGTGTGTTTGATACCATTCGTCATTGTGTTTAATGGATTACAATGAGCCTGTGTCCTCCGATTTCTACCTCCTCCAACCTCCACTGTGGAGTACATGTGCCTCACCCGGGGTCACATACCCCATCCACTCCCCACTGCCTGAAGACATAGCCAGAGGATGATGTTACTGTCTCAGTGTCAGTGTAGTCCAGAATGTTCTCCAGGGTGGAGCCTATCAGGGGCCTTGAGATTGAACTGTAGATTGAACTATGTGAACTGCCTTATTTTGGAAGTACAAAAACAACCCCAGCAAGTCTTTGAAATGGAGAAGGCTGTGCCACAGTGCAGCACTGTACAATTAATATTGTTTAGTGGTTTTTTTTTAGTGGAATGCCAAACTGCCATAGGGGGTTTTCTTACAATGCAAAGGAGAGGGAAACAAATGACGAGTGCACTCTTGTTGAGAGAGAGAGAGAGAGAGAGAGAGAGAGAGAGAGAGAGAGAGAGAGAGAGAGAGAGGAGCAATGAAATAAGAGAAGAAACCATATCATTATATTACTGATTTACTCTGGTATTGGAAAATGATACTCAGCTGTTTTCCACTCTCGGTGGCTGAAACTGTGTCTCTGTGTCTGTGTTTGAAACTGTGTTCTGTGCCTCTGTTTGAACCGAACACTTCTTGAAATACAAGTTTTAGTGTGCATGGGAATGTCTCCCTTTCTCCTCTATTCGGCTGCTTCCTGTTAATCACAGATCCAAATGCGTCTCTTAATGATAACAAAAACAAACAGCCTGATTGTGTGCGACAGTTCAATCCCATTAAAACCGCCGCGCTCTATATTTATCTCTAATCAAAGAGCAATAAAAGTGAATAGGCATTCGTTTCCCCGGAATCTCCTGTCTCTCTTCCTCTCTCTCTCATTCTCCTTCACTCACTACGTCCCTTCCTCCCCTCCCCTCCCTCCCTCCCCTCCCCTCCCTCCGTCTCCCACAGATGTTCACAGCCCCGACCTCCCTCACTCAGCGAACAGTGACACTGGTTGTGATTCTTTTTGCTTTTAGGGCAGCGAACCAGGATCAGACATCATGAGTGAACGCTTCGACTGCGGAAACTGCAAGGAGTCCCTGTACGGACGCAAGTACATCCAGGTGGAGGACCGTCCCCACTGCATCCCCTGCTACGACAACCTGTACGCCAACACCTGCCAAGAGTGCAAGGAACTCATCGGACACAATGCCCGGGTAAGCAGGGCACATTAGTGTGTGTGTGTGTGTGTGTGTGTGTGTGTGTGTGTGCGTGCGTGCGTGCGTGCGTGTGCCAACACCTGCCAAGAGTACCAAGAAACTCATCAGAGACAATGCCCTGGAAAGCAGTGTGTGTGTGTGTGTGTGTGTGTGTGTGTGTGTGTGTGCCAACACCTGCCAAGAGTACCAAGGAACTCATCAGAGACAATGCCCTGGAAAACAGTGTGTGTGTGTGTGTGTGTGTGTGTGTGTGTGTGTGTGTGTGTGCATGTGTGTGTGTATGAGTGTGAGTTTGTATATTGGTGTAAAGTTTGAATGACTAGTCATTTCTGATCTGTCACTTCTCTGTTTGTGAAAGTTTTTATGTGTGTGTGTATGGACATGAGTGTGTGTGCGTGTGTGTGTGTGTGTGTGTGTGCGTGTGCTTGTGCGTGTGCGTGTGTGTGTGTATTGGCCCAATCGGTCCAATTAAACTGGCTGCTAAAGAACAGCTGGAGTTCTTGGAAAACAGAACTTTCCTGCTCTTTGGCGAATACCAAGACGTCTGGAATCCCCACGAGCTGCTCCATGCAGACATGAAGGGTTAGCGTGGTTAGTGTAAAAATGAAAACACAGAGCTGAAAGGAACACCCTGAGATGCCACGGGGTGTGGGTGACCCCTGAGTTATGGACTCCCTCTGAGGGACTGGCAGTAAATAAAGGTCCTGTTTGCTTTGGCCCTTCTTCCTGCACACAATACACCACAGCACTCATCTTTCATAGTCACTTTCCCTGCACCGGTTCTGTGAAACCCCACACATCAAAATGGATTCTTTTTTTCCATTCATATTGCAACCAATTCATCATGTGATGTTTGATAACAGGAGTGTTTGCTTGCACTACAGTTGAACCAGAACGTAAGCAGTGACTTACTATTTATGGTACGCTGTTTCAATATTTACTTCTCATGTGGTTAATATTGACGATTCAGCGTAACACTCTTGTTAACACAGTGTACATCCTGTTCTTGCACCTTGTAAGATTGATAGAAAAGGTAAAGTTGTGATGGATAAAGGATTAGAGTGGTCTGCTGGTGTCTCCATCTCTTGTTCTCCAGACTGACTCACCCTTCCTCCCCCCATCTCTTCCATTCCTCCCCCCATCCCTTTCCTCCCTCCCCCCATTCTTCCATTCCTCTCCCATATCTTCCATTCCTCCCCCATCCCTTCCCTTCCTCCCCCCATCCTTCCCTTCCTCCCCCTGTCCCTTCCCTCCCTTCCTCCCCCCGTCTCTTCCATTCCTCCCCCCATCCCTTCCCTTCCTTCCCCCCCATCCCTTCCCTTCCTCCCCCCGTTCCTTCCCTCCCTCCCCCCATCCCTTCCATCCCTTCCATCCCTACAGGAGCTGTTCTACGAGGATAGGCACTACCACGAGCACTGCTTCCGTTGTTTCCGCTGCGACCGCTCCCTGGCGGACGAGCCCTTCACCAGCCAGGAGGAGGCGCTAGTGTGCAACGACTGCTACTGTAACGAGTTCTCCTCCAAGTGCGTGGCCTGCGACAAGACCGTCATGCCAGGTACCAGTACAGCACCCTTCAGTGGACCCTGCTCTGGCCTTGCTGACTCAACCACTGTTCCCCTACCACCAACCGCAGACAGGTTCACGGTAGTTACTCAAACTTACCCAATCCCTGGCCCTTGACCATGAGGCTGAACCACAGTTCACCTATCATCACATACTGTATATCAGGGGAGGCTGGTGGAGGTAGAAATCGGAGGACGGGCTCATTCTAATGCATGGAACAGAATAAGGAATGGTATCAAACACCCTTGTTGATACCATTCCTCATTCCGGTCCACCATCCTCCCCTGCTGTGTCTATCCAGATTCACAATACCTGAGAGAGCGTCATCACTGTTTCAGTCAGCTTCACTCAGTCATGGGACATAGCGTAAGAGTGCTCGCACACCCAGTTGCTGCAGGCCTAAAAAGGCTAATGAGTTTTTGTTGAGCAGGGAGGGTGTGACTGAGACAGCCTAGATGTGACAGTGTGATTGTCTCCCCTCTCGCTGAAAGTGCTTTTTCTGGCATCTTAACTCTGGCCTTTGTGACAGCTTGGCTTTGTTGACAGCTTGGCTCAGGGAGCAGGTGTCGGATGACTGCAAAGTACACAGGATTCTGTGTGGGTGGGGTGACGTTATTTATTTCTCCGCAGTTTCTCCAGAACCCCAACCGTTATTAAGTCGGGCTTACTGTTCGGCAGCGGAACGCAGTTTAACGCAACACTGCCCCCCCATCACCCTGCCATCGCCCCTCTGAAAAATGCAGCCAATTGCACGTTCCACTGGCTGACCTCCCCACGGGCGTGGTATGGTCCCAAAGCTCGTAAAACAAGGGCAATGATTAAGAGATCTGATGTTCATTTTCATAGCCGTGACTGGCTCTCTTATTTTGCGAACTTTATGGCGCACTTGGAGGAAGTGTGTATTTGCGCAGGCATTAGGGCATAAAAAAAACTGCTTGGTCGTATATTGAGGCGTTCTGAATAACAATCCCCCATGAAACGGTGAAGTCCATAACATTTGAGTTATATCACCGTATTTTGCAATCAGGCATGGTTATGAGGTGATTTGTTCTAGCATGCCACGCCTGCATAGTTTTGTATCAGCAGAAATGACGGTAAGGTCTATTGAGACTGTGTACAAACAGGTTAAGTCATTATTGAATCATCGAGCTCGGCTGTGTCGGTGTGCGTGTGAACACTTGAAGATTGCGCAACACATTTTTTTTTTTGTGACATTCAAATCCAGAATTCAAGTGGCTGATATGGCGTAAAGTAAACAAGCAATGGTCTCAGGTGATCACTCCAAACAGACAAGGTGAAATAACCCGAACCTGTCTTCTCCCTCCTCTTATCTTCTCTTATCTCTTTATCTCTCTTTCCTCAACACCACCCCTCTCTCGCTCTCTCTCTCCCTCTCTCTCTCTCATTTCCCACCACCTGCCCTTCTCCATCTCCCTCTCTTATCTAACCCCCCCCTCTCTTCCTCCCCCCCCCCTCTCTCTCCCTCTCTCTCGCTCTCTCTCTCCCTCTCTCTCTCTCATTTCCCACCACCTGCCCTTCTCCATCTCCCTCTCTTATCTAACCCCCCCCTTCTCTTCCTCCCCCCCCCTCTCTCTCCCTCTCTCTCCCTCTCTCTCTCCCTCTCTCTCTCTCATTTCCCACCACCTGCCCTTCTCCATCTCCCTCTCTTATCTAACCCCCCCTTCTCTCCCCCCCCCCCTCTCTCTCCCTCTCTCTCGCTCTCTCTCGCTCTCTCTCTCCCTCCCTCTTTCTCTCTCTCCCTGTCTCTTTCTCTTTCTCTCCCTCTCTCCCTGGCAGGCTCTAAGAAGTTGGAGTATGGAGGCTCTACGTGGCATGAGGACTGCTTCATGTGCCATGGTTGTGAGAAGCCTATCGGGGCCCAGTCCTTCATCCCAGACAAGGAGGACTACTACTGTGTGCCTTGCTATGAGGGCAAGTTCGCCCCACGATGCAGCCACTGCAAACAGGTGACACAAGTCCCATCCCATGTCACTGTTGTTGATACTGAGAGATGAGACAAGATACTTTATTTTCCCCTGCAGGGAAATTGGTTGGAGATTGGCCACTTTAAAAAACCATAAAAATAGCAGACAGAAAAACACAATCACCACTTTAAAACACAGTACTTATGCCAAAGGCATGTAGAGTAAAAAAACTCTCACAATAGCCTTTCACACGGTATGAGAGATGTCAGTTTGCCTAGAATAGAATAGAATAGAAAGTAAACAAATAGAAAATAATAGAATGGAATGGAATAGAATAGAAAGTAAACAAATAGAAAACAATGGAATGGAATGGAATGGAATAGAATAGAATGGAATGGAATATTTTATGGGAGGTCATCAAGGTTGTGAAGGACAGTGGTGGATTTGCGTGTTCTGTATTCCATAGGCGCTGGCGAAAGGGGGCGTGACCTACAAGGACGAGACGTGGCACAAGGAGTGTTTCGTGTGCACGGGCTGTAAGACCCCGCTGGCCGGCCAGCCTTTCACCTCCCAGGGGGACAGCCCCTACTGCGTCAAGTGCTTCAGCAACCTCTACGCCCAGAAGTGTGCCGCCTGCAACACGCCCATCACAGGTCAGTGCATTCACCGTTTCCACTGGAGCAACTGGGCTGATATGACATGGTAGAGTTAACGGGAGTCTCACGGAAGTGTGCACTTGAAGTGTGCACTACCCCACATGGATTTAAACTCATAGGATAGGTATAGGCACGGACACTTTTAAAATCCATGTAGGGGAGTGCACAAGTGCACTCTTCAGGGAGAAGGGTGGAGAATAGGGAGGGAGGCAGGGTATGTCTTCCCCCCCGTTGTGGCCCAGGCAGAGAAGAAGTGCATGCCAGAGCAGAGACATAGCTGAACTGGCAGAGCCTGTGGCTATGTTTAGAATGGAAGTGTTTTTAGTTGAACAACAGAGAAGACAAGGAAACTGGCAGATCTTCAGTGTGATTACTCCAGCCAACCTTAGAATTATCCACGGAACTTAACATTTAGAATGTTCCATCTTAATGTTGTTAAATATCTTGTTTAGAACACGCCTGTCATTGCAAGTAAGAGTCAGTCAGGTAAAAGACACATTGCAGACATATTCTATAATCAAATTCTAAGTGTTTTTTCTCCTTTTTTCTCCTCCAGGGTTTGGAGAGGGGAAGTACATTTCGTTTGAGGATCGGCAGTGGCACCAGCCCTGCTTCAAGTGCTCGCTCTGCTCCGTCTCCCTGGTTGGTGCTGGCTTCTTCCCCGACCGGGATCAGATCCTGTGTAAAGACTGCAACAGCGACCAATGAGCAGCACTGTCTCCATCCAGAAAATGTGTCCGACCAATCAAATAATCCATACTGATAATCCATACTATCAGGTTTGTGTAACGCGCAGTAGTGTGTGCTTCGGTTGCTGTCCGCAGATAACCTCTAAACCTCAGCCTATTGCAAAACACTTATCACTGCACCATCGAGAATGAAAAACACCGTCAAACTTGTTTTTCATTGTTTCATTTATGTCTCTGTTGTTAACATGTCTTTTCAACATAAAGCACATTGAAATGTCTGTATAAAGTCAGCAAAAAAAGTATGATGTCTTATAGCTTTTACTTTTGTAATATATTTTTGTTGCACTTCAAAGAATACATATTATTATCCCAAAGCATACAGTATCAGATATTACTGCACTTAATCTATGCTGAAATATAGTTTTAATGCTTATCAATGCACACATACGTTTTGTATGACACATGTTTGCAAGTGTCTACTAGTTCTATTTTATTGCAGCTATATCAAAAAGTATTCTAATATTAAAAGTTCAGCTTGTCAATGATATTTTAAATGTTTTACTGTCAACTTTGCATACTTTTACAACAAAAGATCTTATCTTTCTCAAACCATAAAAGTGTGCTGCATTTTAACCAACTGTACTGTTACATTAAACCTGAATGCGTTCAAATGAAGATGTGTAATTATGGGATTTGTAGTTTCCGTTGACGTGTGCGTTGTCTTCCATTGGGAACACCACTCACATAGAACCTTTTCTCAGTATCACATTCTACACATAAACACTGACGTCTGGTTTCTCTGTCCCAGATTAAGCCTACTTTAGCACTTTCAATAGACATTTTCCATTGAGCATGCTTTTAGTCAAGGAGAAGGCTGTATGAACACATTTCACTGTGTTTACAATGACTGTGCCAATGTTGTGCCCACTGCCCGGTGTCCACATCTCACAGTACCATGGAATCCAATGGGGGGAAAAGAAATACACAAAACCCATTGTAGTTGTGAACAAAAGGGCAACTAGCAATACGTCCCAAAAGGGTAATACAACCTTTATTTAGAGTGGAATGTATTATTGAGAACACTCACTCAATAACATCACATGGTTCATGTTTGTGCCCTTTGTTGTGAATTTTCATTGGTAAATTAGTTTATTCTTTATTCAGACTCCCATTATAACCTGGCGCCTTAGCGACCTCTAGTCTTACTGGAATACACAAGACATTACAAACATTTCATGTCATTACAAACATCTCATTCATTACAAAAGACAACAACATCACATAAGCCATTACAACAACATTACAGACATTATAACAACATCATAAAATACATCACACGACACTGCTCGGTTATACTGCATTTTCTGCTAGCAAAGCACATTCCCTACATCTTAAAGTAATGTTTGCCTACTTCTACACAGACAAACACCTGTATTGATGAACTAAAATGTCTGGAGGACCAGGTAGTCTCCACAGTTAAGTATTTGAGTCACACTGTTCACACATTACTGATGGTATTGACCCTCATTCCACATTCCATCCCATGCATTACAATGAGCCCGTCGATGAGCCCGTCCTCCGATTTCTACCTCCACCAGCTGTAGGATCCCAGTCAAACGGATGTGTTTAGGATACACACTGTGGGACCAAGTGTCAACACCCAGGGATGTCAAGTGTGTGTGTGTGTGTGTATGTGTGCGTGTGTGCGTGCGTAACCGATGTGAATCAGCTTAAAGCTGTTTCGGTGACGTCACCCTGGACAAACATGACAAAAAATAAATATACACTATGTAATTTGTTTTGTGCTCAAGATCAATACACTGTACCTGTGTAACTCCATAGGGACATAACAAAGCTCAATAACAAAGCTTAATCCATCTAACTCTATTACATGTGATCAACAATTCTACAAAATGATAAAGGGCGCTGTTATGCTGTTGTTGTTGTTTTTTAAATAGCTTTTCCCATGACTTTTCCTGGAATATGGTTGACCTTGTTTTCAGAGATGTAAAAGAGCAGCCTTGTTTGGTCCCAGGAGGAGGGGGAAGCAGGGGCCGGGGTTGTAGCTAGGCCAGAAGAGAGGGGAAGCCTCATAGCATCAGCCCAGTGAGATCTATCTGCCTCATCCTTTTCTCTCCTCCATCAGAGGGCTGCATGGGGACTTCAACAGCCTCCCCTGGACCTCATTCAACTACACATTGCCAGCTGCTCAACGAATCACTCACACAATGTGGCCACACACAGGCCAGGCCTAACATCTCTGAGACCCGCCTCACATGATACAGTGCGTGTGTGTGCGTGTGTGTGTGTTTGTGTGTTTGCGCATGCATGTGTCTTTAACAGGACACATAAACAACAGTACAATACACTGACTCTATAAGCAATTCTACAACTCGACAACTCTACAACTCCAGTGGTTTCAGGAACATTCTTGCCCCTACGTTTTCCATGAGGATTTGTTCTCAGCTTATTCATTTCAGTTAATTTCCTGAAGTGTCTGGAACCTAGATAGAACTGGCTGCTACTCTGTTGTAGCCAGTGTGTATTTAGTATCTGGGGGGCATCAAATGTACCGTAGCCAACCTACGTCACCTTTTTGATATGAGGAAAAGTCCTCAGGTATCAAACACGCAGGTTCTTACTTGTCAGGGGGGGAGCATGGGGATGAGGCAACTGAGGCAATCCAAAGGTTTTATTAATTTCATAACATAGGACCATAGTTACATTTTAGACAGTACGAATATATACATTACAAATAAAGCTGACAATATCAATAAAACATGTTTAGATGCATGCTCCCATTTCCCCCACACCTGTAACACTTAAAGGGATAGTTCACTATTTTACACCGTATAAACCATCTGACTAATAAGAGCCTTTTCTCAATTGTTAGGAACATGACTCCTCGTTTCCTCTCCCCTCCATACCACTCATGTCCTACTGAAAACGCATTGGAGGAGAAGATCTAGGTTCCTCCCCTTACATATTCTCCCCGATGCTTTTTGAGGACAAAGTGAGTGGAGGACTATGGAGAGCACACAAGGAGTTGTGTCCCTATGAACTTTTCCTAAAAATAGTGAACTATCCTCTTAACCAGGACACAGAACAGCTTTACCGTGTAACAACGGTTCTCTCAGGCTGCATGACACACAGTCACAGTTCATTGTTCAGATAAGAATGTTTTCTAGTGTGCATAAAACAACAACAGCCAGATCACATTACCGGTTCAGAGTAACATTTTTATCCACTATGACACATGACTGACTCATGGACTGAAATGTAACCTGGTCCCTCCAACCACAACCTCCTCATGTCTGCTTCTGGAGAAGTAGACATGGGAGGAGACAGGGAACGGGTTTGTGTTTGGGGCGACTTGTACACTTTGTGGTTTGGGCATAGAGAGGGAAAACTATGTCATTTGAACTTGGAGTGTAACACAAAATATGTAACAATCATCCGAAGAGTAATTCAATGTATTAACAGGATTACTACAGTCTCCAGGTCGGTGGAGGCTAGTGGAAGTAGAAATCGGAGGACAGGTAAGGAGGATGGGCTCCATTCATGGAATAGAATGAGGAATGAGTGTTTGATACCATTCCTCATTCCATTCTATGCATTACAATGAGCCCGTCCTCTGCTTTCTGCCTCCACTGATAAAAAGGTTAATCTTATTTATTAGAGAAAATCCCAATTCAATCTCCTCATATCATAATAATGACAACCAATGTAAGAGGAATGGTAAATGGGGAAAGGACCATAGCAGCATGGGGGAAAAATAAAACATAGCGATTCTATAGAGTACATTCCAAATGAAATGTGACTCTAAAATGGTGTGGCGGTGGAACAGCATGAAACCGAGGAATGCATTCCAGGGATTGACTTATTCCAGACAGGCGCTCCATCAGGCCTGTCAGCATATTCACTTCTGCCGGCTGTCTCCAGGGAGATGATGCTTGGCCAGTCTTCAGGTCATGACTAATATGAAAGTTACGGCGCAATTAAATGCTTCAGTGTTCGGCGTACGCTGATAGACATACTGCATATCATGACAAAACGATAGAGAAACATATTGGATGGTGTTATACAAGACAGCCATACAATGCTCCTCATTTTTGTTTACAAATACATTTGAATAACTTCATTTACACACCCCTGTGTGAGCCAAAGCACTAGTGGTGAAGGTCCAAGAGGTAGGGTGTGCCATGATAACATCACATCGTTGGCATGGCAGAGTTTGGTGGGACGAGAGACGTCCTGTTCAATCATGAGTGTTCTTGGCAACCGTCAGGCACTGAGGAACTGGAGGGCTTTGCTTGATAGATTGATTGTATCCCTCCGATGACTCAACAGCCAAATCTGGAACAGGCTTCAGATTCTTTGTTAATTATAAGGAAAGCCTGTGGTTATAAGACAGTACCATAAAACATGTATTGTAAAATAGCACTACCTAGTGAGCGATTATGATATTGCATGCACAATGTGCACATAAATATGCCATCTAACCTTTAACACTACCAAATTACAACCAGAAAACTGTCTGACAAAAAACTGTCATGTCTGATAAGTACTGATCAAATACAGGGAACATTCTGGAAATAGCATACTGTAAGGCTGTCATCTGGTTCACTCAAACTGTTAACTACTTTCACTCTCAAAACAAGTCTCAGGCTATGAGAACTGCCTTGTAGGAATGCCGCTATGGTTTGACATCTCTGTGTATAAACAGTTTATTTTACTCGTTCTTGGGAGTCTAAAGCTGTATGATGCAAACTAATTTCCATGATCTCAACGACCATCCATGGATTTTGACAGATCCTAAACCTTGTATGAGCTCACCGCCCTGTAATTGCTAAGGGACAGGGCCATACAAGAAACCACAGAGACACCAGATAGTAATTGCTATCAGACAAGGAGGGAAATACCTACATCTGCCAGATTAAGACTGGAGCTTTGGTGTTGATTTCCCCTGACTGTAGTACTAGAGAATAGTAAGTTTAAGACAGAAGCCTTTCATCAATTGTTAGGAACATGACTCTTCATGTCATCCACCTGCATCGTCCTCAAAAAGTATTGGAGGAACCTAGATCTTCTCCTCCAATGGCTTTTCAGGAGGACACGAGTGGAGGACAAAGGAGAGGATGCGAGGAGTCGTGTTCCTAACAAGTGAGAAAAGGCTATAGCCTGCCTACGGTGGTGAGTGGATGACAATGGTTACTAACATCCGAGTAATTGTGCTGTGTGCTTAGCTTGACTTTTGGAATTCATTAAAAATACATTCTCTTCTTTGCATGTTTTATTACAATTTTATGCAAAACAAATCTTGAAATAAAAAAAAAAAAGATAAAAAAGAAGCTGGGATATTCTATAGCTACAAAACTAGACAACACTACTAAAAAGTAAAATTTTCCGAGACAGATTTTTTTTGTGTGTGTGTCACATTAGGAGAAAAATGTTACATAATAAATATTGAATTTAACACTATACAATAAGGTGTATTACATGTCAGGACCCCACCTGGGTCTTGAGTAACGTGTGAATACACACAAACCTTTAACTTGTCTGCAGAAAGAGCATGAACACAAATATTTCGAATAGCAGGAGAAGGGGGGGGGGGGGCAATGTTTCATGCAATATACACAACGCAAGCAGAAATAAAGACAGTTTACGAAGGCATACAAAGTTCACAAGGTCCAGAAGAACAACTCTTCAATGTAGATGTCCTCTGCGTGGCCAGGGCTCACCTACACTGCGGGAGTCCTCTTCATTAAGTCGAATAGTCCTGTGGGAAGAGGAGAGCACAGAGAAGAGCATTAACAGCTTAATGGAAATTTGTCAAATAATCACAATGTTCTCAAAATCCTATCACTAACTATAGATAATCTACTCTAACATGTCTTTCTGTAGATTCTCCTTCACCCAGAAATGTTCATGATTGTAAATGTTTATTTGTAAAACATATTCAGTACTTGAACGACTTACAGCTCTGGGTTTCTTGTTCACTTTCATGTCGAATCTGAGAAAAAGAAGGAGACAGAAAGCTGGTTTTATGTTTTTCAGGATTTACTACAAACAACAGTAACCATGGTGACATAAAACACCACTACAGTTACTCCAGCTAAGAGACCAACCCACAACAACTAGAGCACCATATGAACACCTGTGTGGTGAAAGATTTCTGTTTGTACTCAACCTGTGACCTCCCCATCTCATTTTGGCAGGAAGAGCAGCTTTTTTCATAACTGGAATAGGGGAACTTGACCTTTGGAATGAAACCAGGGTCAAGAAATAAACTGAACTCTAAAATAGTGTTTATGCCCCTGTTACAAACACTCAATACTGTATCTAGTGTTGAGCCTACAAAATTAAAAGCTAATAACAAACACTCAATATCTAGTATTGAGTCTACAAAGTTAAAAACTAATAAAAAAATACATTACATATAGCTCATGACTTGAGAAAGGAGGATTGACATGCAGTATGACTGACTCAAGCTTAAAGTGACAAAGCTACAACTTAAAGTAAAAGAGCAAGAGCAACAGAAGCAGACAGGGAGGGAGGGAGAGAGTGTGTGTGTGTGTGTGTGTGTGTGTGGAGGGGGGGGGGGAGTCAGGATGGGGGGGGGGGGGGGGGGAGTCAGGATGGGGGTGAGTGAGGTCACAGAAGGCAGGATGTATCACCACAGGAAGCAGGAAGTAAAATTTCAGACTTACTCAAAGTCATAATCAAACATGGCAGAAGGACTGGGGGGGGCAGCATTAGGGGAGGAAGAGAGCGGTAGTAGTTAGTACACCAGCCTGACTCTAAAAGGCTTGTCCCCTAATATCACTACAGTCCTGACTTGTCAAATATTAAAATATCACTTTATATCCCGCCTTTCTACTTACTGACGTGATCTGGTGAGATAGCTGCCTGATACACCACAACGTGTAGCCGATGTGGCTTGGAACAAGTGTGATCATTTGACATTGACCGATGCAAACACAGTTTGAAAGGTTGGCATAATTCCCTTCCATTCCACAGATTTCACCTCTAATGAAAACAAGAGAGACTTGCCACTTGCTATGAACCAGATGTTTATACACTGCAGCCAATCAAACGGCCCCTGACTATTTTATAAAATACATGCGCTGACCAAGAAAAACAGAACCATTAAAAGAAGTTAAGCAGCTCGGCCAGAGAAACTTCAGATTTAGGCATTCATCATCCATGGCAATCTTATAAAAGGAGGAGAGCGCAGTGGGGACAGACTAAACACTGAGTTAGACAGGCGGTATGTCAAGTGCCGGACTCCTACCTATGCTTGGTTTTTGTTCAGTCTTAGCAGTAAAAGTCAGACTGAGGCAGGAGGCTAGCTCAATAACTCAATCCTATTCCTGGAGAGCCAGGAGAGCGTCCAGGTTTTAGTCCCAGCCTAGTGCTACTGTATCACACCTGATTGAAATAATCAGCTGGTCTTCCAAACCTTGATTAGCTGAATCAGGTGTGTCACTGCTGAGCCGCGACACAAGCCTGCAGCAGCTCTCCAGGACCAGGATGGAGGATCCCTGGTCTAGCGTCTATTCCAGTTTTTATTCATTCTCTTCTTCGGTGAAGGGGCTAGTCTATGGGTGTCTAGTGTTGCGTACCTATGCCTGTTCTTGTTCTTCCTCTTCTTGTGGCTCCCGTGATGGCTGCCTGAGGAGGAGGAGGCGGCCTTCTGAGGTTTCAGATCCTGCAGCGCCCCGTCAGCGTCCTCCGTGTCCTCCTGACTGGGCTCGTTCTCTTGGTTCTGGAGGTCCGGGGACGTGTCGCTCTCTGTCCCGCTGCCTGGCTCACCTGAGGGGGCCAGACACACAGACGACTACTTTTCACCCCCAGTGTTTTCCCTGAGATGTATTCTCCCCTCAGGCAGGGGTGCAGAGGCCCAAAAACCTGCGTCTGGGGTGGTAAATATCGGAACGAGAAGCTGAAGAGACTACTCACGCTTTTCATTCATGTGATCGGGTATCCCACCGAGGGCACAGACAGCCTGACAGACAAAGAGGAGAGGACAGCTCGATCAGCACTCATTATCTTGCAATGGTGCAGTTAATAACTGACCAGGAATAGACCTGACAGTGAGCAGGTAATATAATAATAATAATAATAATAATATATGCCATTTAGCTGACGCTTTTATCCAAAGCGACTTACTTTGCAGTGAGTGCATACATTTTTCAGTATATATGGTCCCAGTGGGAATCAAACCCACAACCTTAGCGTTGTTAACACCATGCTCTACCAACTGAGCCACAGAGGACAGAGTGAGGACAGGTAGAGGGCAGAGTGAGGACAGGTAGAGGGCAGAGTGAGGACAGGTAGAGGGCAGAGTGAGGACAGGCAGAGGGCAGAGTGAGGACAGGTAGAGGGCAGAGTGAGGTACTCACTGCTACAGAGGTGACTGAAGACTTGCTGAATAGACGCTCTGCCTCCTTGAACTTCCGGTTTCGTCGGTCAGTCTTGCTGTTGGAATTTCTGTGAGAGAACAATTCACCATAAAGGCAAGACGTATTGTAAACAGGGGTTAGAATAAATGCAGCTAACGCTTTTCATTTCTGAATGGAACATATAAAGCATTCCATGCTCAGCTTACTTTTGATTGGTGAGGTATCGGTCCCATCCTCTTATGATGTTCCCGTACATCTGAGTGTCTTCCAGGTAACTGCCCTCGAAAGCATAGATCTGTCTCTCCAAGTTCACCAATGTCTCCTGTGGAAAGAATGCAAAAGGCATGAGGTGACAAGTACTGACACTGACCAGGACTACATTTGACTAAAGCTTATAACAGTGAAAAAGCTAACTGCCATACAAATATTTAGCCATAAAACAGTGGCTAAATACATGCTACTAACATACATAATACATACATGCTAACTAGTAGGTTATGACTGCCCCTGGGAGGTTATACCTGGTATTACACCAATACCTGGACCCCCAGTACAGAAGCATTTAGCTAGTAAACATAATACATAACAATAGAACGTTGAATTGAATTGATGTAAGTTATAAGAGCACATTCACGAGATGTACTCATGCTTTGATTATCGTTATAACAGCTAGCTAACGCGTTAGGTTGCGAGCCAAACTGATTTGCCGGTACTAGAATGAGAGGCAAGGCCTACATTGCTAGCTCGCAGCGGCCTACTTAGCGAGCATGCTAACTCCCAAATGAAGCAGAATTATGGCGTAAAATAAGTAGCAACCGATATCATGTTGTCATTTTCCAAATGTAAATAATATTTAGCAAACGTACAGCCAGTTCTTGTTTCCTCTTCACCAGCTCCGAGAGTTCCCGACGTGTGTCAGGAATCTGTGGCGGTGTCGCCTTCGCATGCATCGCCATGATGAATCTCCGAGAAACAAAACAGTGGCGCGTCTTTGAACGCAGTGAGAGAGCACAGGTCGGTAATACCGTCACTGACCACACGTCGGCGCTACACGACAGACAGAGAGTTGGATTTCGAGCCAACGTTGACTCGTTGACATGGTAACATAGCTATTCCATCAGGATACATTTGTATCCACACTCAGGAGTTGAAAATGCTGCTTTGCTACAATATTTCCGAGTGGTAAGAGATCATTTGTGACAACACTTGGCATCAAACACGTGTCTTTTACGATGATGAGTATTATATTACGATTTCTAAAAGGAATAATGACAATTCGTTACAGTGACAGTATGATTTATGAGCTACATTTCACAACTTAGTTAGTTTGTGGAAGTTAGCTTCCTTGCCATGCCAGGTCGTTGCAGTGTGTATAGCTGACTCACTTCTCTCCAAAACAGATTGACAGGCGATGCAATTACATGTCATATACTTGTCTTACTCCTGGCTAAGAAACAATGACGGGTAAACTACACAGGGGCATGAATGAAAGTGAGTGTCCCTTTTCTCTTGCCTTACCTTGTAAATCACAATAGCCTCTCATTCATCTCATGTGACTTTAGTCATTATTGTTTCTTTTACCTTCATCTAGGCTGCAAACTTCCAGGATACATTTCATCAATACCCACAAAATACCAAGTAGTGGTGATAAGCAACAAGGAGAAGAAGGGGTTCTGTTCACAAACTAAGAGGTTCTTTTCAGAAGACAGTCAGGTACAGTCGTTCAGTAAGTCTACCGACAAATCAATCAATGCATTCATCCACCCATTCATCAAATGACTGATAGGATTCTTTTTTTTCACAGAATGAAAACCCAGGGCCAGCCACATACATTTCTCATATGTCTGCTGACATTAGCAGCCCCTCCATCTCAAAGAAAGGCACAGGCGGATTTGCATCCCAGGTCAGAATGATACACTAATCACTAGGAGTTTAGAATTGACATTCTCCTCATCATATCTTTCTTCCAAATTGTGAAATTCTTAAATGATGCCCATAGTAAAAACACATCATCAAATCACTTTTCCAAAACGTAAGTTTAAGTTTGTTACTAGGATACCTATTTAATTCACAAATAATAATATTTTGGGACCACGATTATATACTTGAAACAGATTTTTGAGTGAAGTACAGCTTTTTTGATCTTGTCTTTGTGTATTTTTGCTGCTGCGCAACGGATTGCCTCTCTGAGGACATTAAAGTTGTCAGAATCTGAATAATTGCCGTATTCTCTTTTCCACTAGGCTGTCAGAGTTCCCCGGAACCCTCAGAGGGGAATCCCAGGGCCCAATGCATACAATCTGCAGGCCTCTTTCATAAACAAGCACAGCTTCGGCAGGGGGGGCTCCAGAACCTTCAGACTGCCAGTAGCTGTTCAACTTGATGGCCCCAAGTACAAGACTCCAGCCCCTAATCAATACAATGTATGTAATATTAGTATTTAAGGTTATTTAAACCATAGATTATATAAGAAGAAGGTAGAGCCCTATGGAAGTCACTAAGATTTATAAGATAAGGCTTAGTGTTGTGTATGCTATTGTGTAAGTGTCCTGAACATGATATCCTGCAGTTATGTTATTTTATTTCCTTTGGTGTTTTAGGTGTCTTTTGGTGGAGTGGAGAGAAACGCCATTGTGTCTGCTCAGTCAGTATTTCTATCAAGAACAGGACGCAACTCTATGTGCTTAAATACTTTAAAAGGACCTTCTCCATGTAAGAATAGTCTTACTCTGTATGGAGTCAGTGTGTTTTTTGTTCTTTTCATTGGCCTGCATTGCATTGGCTCACCCTCAGTTATAACATTTGAACATGAATTGATTTGCCTCGTTTCCTAAAGGCCACTACACAGTGAATGATGCCGTAACTCAGAAGTGCCCCAAGGTTCCCCTCTCCTGCTTCAGGTCCAACACTGTAAGGATCCTGTCTCCTGTGAACCACCAGGTCCCAGGCCCAGGCACCTACAGTCCCTACCAGGCTCCTGAGCCAGTCAAGAGGACCATCCTACCGTGAGTCAAATCATTGGACTAGCACACACATTTTTCCTATAATAACATCTCTCTAATGTGACGTGATGTGATGTGATGCTGTTCCTATGATAACATCTCATCTCTGTATCCTGCATCCCTTTCATCCTTGTCCAAGGAGGAGACACTTCCTGGGGATATCAGCTCCTCCTCTGTTTCTTCCTAAGAACCCTCCCTTGCCGGGCCCTGGGCAGTATGACATCGTGGACTATGGGGGCCCGTCCAAACGCTTCATGTCCAGTGCTGCATTTGTGTCTGGGACGAGCCGATGGTCCCAAGACCTGAAGGGCCAGGGAGTGCCAGGTCCAGGTACTTGATTGATTGGTTGATTAATTGATTGATTTGTTCCTTGTCATACTGGTGGTCAGGTGACAGTGGCAATTTTTATTTTCAGTTATAAGCAGTGATACAGCATGTTTTGTAATTGACTGGATATGATGTTTTCGGCTATCATAACTCATATTCTTATGAAAAGGCATACATATTTGGTTTACGTGCATGATGTCTTTTTCATTTCAGGTTTCTATGAACCAGAGATATCGTCAAAGCGGTCCTTCTTATACAACCACTCCAAGAACTGGATTCCAGCATGAAGCGCTTGAGGCAACTCACATAATGTTTGTGTGTGGGTGTTTACAAGTTAGGAAGAACATTCACACCCAGTGCATGGCTTTATCAGTGAGTTCCCATGCAAATATCATATTTGTGTTTCTGAGGCTGCTTGTTATGAGAATTACCGGTAGTTTCAATAGATTTGTTTGTACTGTATGCATGCATGTGTTTTACTGTGACAAAAGAGATTAATACAAATCACTTGAGGCATTCAGCTGATCAATAACAATATTTCCATATTTCCAGTTTATCCGTTATCAGTATGAAACAAATAGAGATTGCATGCCAAAGAAGAAAGCCCCAAGTGCCAAAGAAAATTATGCAATATCCAGGGGAGGCTGGTGGAGGTAGAAATGAGAGGACAGGCTCATTGTAGTCCATGGAAGGGAATGATTCCATTCCATGCATAACCATGAGCCTGCCCTCCGATTTCTACCTCCACCGGCCTCCCCTGTATTCATCCTGGGGCAGGATTCAATCAAACCAGCACAGCAGAAAATCCACATCTTGAGCAAAATCACTTTCTCCAAGCACTATAAAAAAAAGTAGCATTAAAATCAAGCTAACAGCTACCTTACTCAACCTGAAATGTACCCTGTCATAGATCACCCACAACAGGCAGACTGAATAGGATATGGCTGTATGAAATTGGGCATGTTCTACAGTAATGCAGTATAAGCAGAAATATCCCTGACGTCTACTGATCTAGACATGATGCACAGTCAATGGTATTGGGGCTGCAACTGCTGGTGCTGCCAGTGGTCAACCACAATAACAGCTGGGTGCACAAGACCACATAGCCGCACCAACTGTTAGGGCCATGCTGATGGGTGGGGAGCCTGTATGTGAGCAATGTGACTGAGGACATGCAACAGGAATGGCTAGCATGGCTTACAGGCGAAAAGACAAATGGCCACATCAGTCCCTCTCCTCATGTATCTCCTCTGCTGTTCTCCTTAGCTCATCCAACCTATCTCCTTTATATCTGTCTGAGAAAATGAGGTTATCTCATACGGTATAGCATGGCTTATATGCAAAAAGGGAAATGGCCCCTTCAGTTCCTACTCCTCCTGTATCTGCTCTGCTATTCCAGTTAGCTCATCCTGCCTATCCCCTTTATATCTGTCTGAGAAATGAGGTTAGTGCCATAGTACCATTAACCATTGCCTCAATTATCCCCTGTTTCCTGTATGTCCTACCACATAGGCTACTGATCCTCATTAGTGGTTGTTCTACTAGAGAAATTAGCATGTGTCAGACATGGAGTCTGTTGTTCTTCGTGTAATGTCTTGAACCTCTGGATAATATGCCTCAGAATCATATTTGTGGGTATTTGCTGCATATGAGCTTCAGGTCAGGTTTTGTCTGTAAGACAGTTTTGACCATCAACAGGAGATGAATTCATCTGTTTTGTGCCAGCTTGAGTTATTCTTAAGAAAATGTACGACTAGGCTCAACTGTTTCAAGATCAGATGATCATCAATAATACACATAATTGTCTTAACTGATGAAATGAAGAACATTGAACCTTTTGTATTTTTTTTAAATATGTTTGCTTTGCACTGTTAAATGGTTGATAAACTATGTGATAGAATTGTCTATACAGTCAAAATGATATTAAACTACAACACTGAGGCTATGAATGAATATTGAGACTTGAATGAATATTGAGAGCAGTATTGAGAGCAAGAATTTTAAGGGAAATAAAATGGGTTCTACTTTAACTGTTCTTCTAAGGGACCATCTGCTTGTGAGATATCAGTTGCCGATATTTCCAAGCACACACACACTCGATGGTCTCCCCTCTTGATACCACGGCAACTGCAGACATGATTCACTCCTACGCTATAACAGCTGCAGATATATTCAGGCTTCAATATTCTGCTCTCTACAAACCTCCAAAACCAGACCAGAGTTGATATGGTTTTCATCAGAACAACAACGTTTCTCAGTTCCATTTAGGAAAGATACTTACGATTTTGTTACTCCTCTGACCTCCCGTAGCCTGGAATGCTGGAAAGACCCCAACCCAACTTCTGCTGTAAGATAAAGCGTGGACAGTGCAGAGGAGGCCTTTGAAAGAAAGCATTGCTGTCTGGGGAAAACTGAGGAGACATGACTCAATCTGACCTTGATTTCAGCTGCTCCTTGTGAATCTCCTGACATTTAACAATTGGCTAAACTGTTGTCTGAGGCCACTGGTGTTGTAATTGTAGTGCCACAGGAGGCAAAGACACCAGGGGAGGCTGGTGGAGGTGTCATTCCATTCCATGTATTACAATGAGCCCGTCCTTACAATTTGTTTGATACCATTCCTCATTCCATTCCATGCAGTATAATAAGCCTTGATTTCTACCTCCATCAGCCTCCCCTGAAAGACACTCAACCAAATACCTCTGTGGTTTTAGGGGAGCTCTCTCTGAGAGCTTCAAGACCCCTTGTAGTCAAAATAGGCAAGTAGAAGCATGTTCATTCAAAAGAGCCTTCACTGAGACAGCTTGTTGTTGTGAGAGTAGACACTGTACGTGTGTGAGTGTATGTCAAGCATATCCACATACAAACAGGACAGAGGACACATATTGTATATTTGTCTTTGACACTTTAGGATCATAATTGACCCTAAACCTAATTTCAATTTAACACACATATCTACAATCTTGTTATATATAATCTGATCTCATTGTCACATTTCTGCACCAGTATAAATACGCTTGGATCTTCTGACAGGCAACATTCAGTAAATATTCAAAATAAACGCCACTTATCATGAGTATTAATCTTGAGATTCAATCCAGGAGAATTTATCAAATAAATGAGCAATAACCTCCAGATTTATCACTTTAATTAGATTTGGCCCTGCGTTTACTGATAATCATCTGAGAAATAAAGTGAATACGAAATTCAATAAGATGCTTGTATTTGTCATTTGCAGTCTCAAAGTGGTGCTAAACTGATGGGCTGGCTCAGGGCATCTTAAATCTCATTTGTGTGAGAGAGCTAATCGTGTCAACATAACCTTATTTTGGATGCTTGGCAGTACATCAGTGGATTGTGGGCATTGGATGTTGTGCTTTTATTTCATAGCGGTTGCATAAGACATGCCGGAGGTATTTATGGAAGCATGGAGGCTTCACTGAGAGTCAAACACCTTGAATATATTTTTATTAATTGGTTCCAGGCAAGATGATAAGTTCAAATATGGAATAACATTAGAGCCTCAGCTTTGCCTCTTAGTGAGAGCTTTTAATTGAGGAAGACATACTTTACTACTTTAATCATGGATGTGTGGTATTACACACATAATGTAACAGAAACTAGATTATTTGTTTTAACTCAAGAAAAAAGAACCTCAGATGAATAGATGGATGGGATGGATGGATGGATAATGGGTAGGTAGATGGCTGGAGGGATGGATGGATTTATGTTTGGGTTGACAGACAGACCCACATACATACATACATACATACATACAGACAGACAGACAGACAGACAGACAGACAGACAGACGGGTGGATGAATAACCTCTTGCTTGGCCTCCTCTACTGTAGCAGCACGTAGGCCTTAAGAAAACATCCAGGTTCAGATCAGGCAGATCCTTGCATCTTTATTCTTTCACCGTCATCAGTACCATAACTTCGTCATCAGCTCAACAAAGAATCCCTTCACTAATCAAGCTGCCTTCTGTATTGCTGTGAAACATAAATGGGATGATTTGTGGAGGAATATCAGCAGCAGATACGAGCCCCCAGGAACAATGACTTGTCGATTTTATTTTCGGACTGAAAACAGCATAAACATATAAGCAGGAACTGAGCCTCATTAAATACATTAGCACTTGCAAGGAACAAACTCTGAACATAGAATTATATGCATTTATTGATTAACTTGACAAACAGTCCTATGTCTCCTCTGTAATTGCCTGTACATGTGTATGAGTACACATCACACTGTGTTGAGTGCATGTTTATGTATTTTGTTCTGTGCAGCACAGAACAGTATAACTGCCTGTGCAGTTTATGTTCCAGAGAGAGAGAGAGAGAGAGAGAGAGAGAGAGAGAGAGTGCGCAGCTTTCAATAGTCTTACCTCATCCTGCATCCTCGTCCTCTGCTACCCCCCCTCTATTTCCCGTCGTTGCTTCTCAAAAGCTCATTACTGCACCACTGAATCATTTTCCAACAGGAGAGTCTCTAGACCCAGCATCACTGCAGATAGCTACCCAGGGCCATTTTCTCCCTCACAAGTCATGTTGGTGCTGTTCGTACTAATAAAGAAGCAACTCTATTAGTGCTGATGGGACCGGTAGTCTCCTCCTCAGTTGATGGGTTTGATGAGCCAGTGGATCGACATGCAGGTTGCAGCAACATTACCCCCAGCTCACATCACAATTCATCTTTACGATGCATCTTCTTGCTCTGTGTTAAAAGCTTTCATGCCCTTCAAACTGACATGAAGAAAAAGGGAACGCCGTGTCTTCAATCCTGTTGAACAGTCGAATGTTAATATTTATACCTTTGCCAAACCAAAGACTGTCTGTATTTTCTAGCCCTGTCATTTTCCATTTCTTGGAAGAGAATGTGATTTTTGAAAACTGTCATGATTCAACAGAGTGCAGTGGTGGAGAATAAACGGCCAAAAAAAAAAAAAAAAACCTCTCTGGACAAACTTAAATAACTGAAGCCCTTAGTTAGATTCTCAGGCTCGTAAAACAGTTTTTCATTGCTTTTTTTAACCAGCTATATGGGTCATAAATTTTTTGTTTGTGTCTCAACTCCCACAAATGGAATTTGCCTTTTTGCATTCAAATCATTCCTATCATCATGTTTCATGAACTGTCCTGTTTCTCCAAGTCTTTGGTGGTGCATATAGAGCTGTACCAGACTTTGAATGTATTACATGGTTAGACCCCAGTGGACGCTGGTGGTTGTAGAAATCGGAGGACAGGCTCATTGTAATGTACGGAACGGAATCAGGAATGGTATCAAACACGCTGTTAGACTCATAATGATATACTTAGGAGGTAAATCATCGATGCTGTACATTGGCCTGTGCCTGTATAGGCTAGAGTATTTCCTGCTAACATGTATTTCCCCCTCTGTCTATAGCATTTGTACTGTTTTATCATACAACATGTATAATGTGTTTTCCTGGTGTGCGTTATACTGTATAAATCTTGCAGGCAGTTGGTATCAACCTGCTTTTCAAGACAGCAAACACACAGAACACCAAAGCAAGGTTCATGTAATGTTAACTTGTGAATAGAGTAATAGAATACTTTTGTATTCATACAGTAGGTTTTGGTAATAGAATGATAACCTTGGGCTTCATTAAATGTTGTGCTGCTGCGACAAATACACTTGACATCCTTCAACTCTGAGTGAGAATATAGAGAAATATACAGACGCAGATTATTTTGACACATGTATAATTCATCTGATTTCGAAGAAATGGAAAATAACTCGAGTACACTCGAGCACACTGAAGCACACATCTGATTTAGAATCAAAAGCATCTTTAAGGGACATGGAATGTGAATCATCTTAGTTTATTTTTACACCTCTGTGAAAAATGAATGACTCTCCCACAAACACAGACTAACCATTTCTTACACAAGATACCGAACCACACCAGATTGTTTTCATGGTTAATCTCTTGGAATAATCATAAGAACCTTACTCATTCCTTGCTATGAGGTTATAACCACGTTGAAATATTGTTTGAGTGTTACAATATTGATGATTACTCACTTTGGTCTTATAGATTCTGTAATTTATTAAATAAACACAATTAAGCATTCATTATAAAGTGCCTAATAACACCTAAAGTAGCCTAAGTGTGTGAATCGGATAGAGAATACATCCTAAATAGCTTTTGCATTGTGGCTTTGTGGATTCTTCCATTCTAGTGTCCATACTGCCTTGTCTAATAGGAATAGACACCAGACTCCATCCTCTGCAAGATAAATGTTTCCCCTATACAGTGAAAGGAAGGTCATATTAATTCTTAATAAGCTCGTAATTATTACTACACTCCTACCCTCAGAGACAGTGTTACACTATAGGCTGGTTTATTGGTAACAGACTACCTTGAATCTAAATAAATAATCAATGTTGGGAATAATTATGTGAATAATTCAGAAAAATATAATTATAGTGCAAGAACCAAAACCAGACACAAAAAGATAACAGACAAAGCGAGCAAAACTGTTTAGAATAGACCTTACATTGGTCAATGTTAATAACAATGGCATACATGTTGATTATGTTGTATTAAACTGCGTTATTAATGCACAGATTTCTCTAGGATCACAACTCACCTTGCTGCGAGTGTTGAGCATGGATCGCTGATGGACGCAACCATTTTTGATATGGGGATCAATGCTTTATGAAGCTCGATATTTTCTGCTTTTCCCCGTCAATAGCACATGACAATGCAAAGGCGAAGCAATTATTCAAAAGTGTTTCATATGTAGCAGCATTTACACATTAAAACACATCATGATCAATAGATGCACTGCGTGTTGCCAATCCCCGATAGATGGTACATTCTATCAGAGAGGAGGCAGAGGGTGTCCCACACATATTCCACAAGCAGCAATTATATTGCTACGGGCAAGTCTCCTTGCCCAACCCGGACTCTTTCGACTTCGGGTTTCAACTCGTAGTTCAGATA
Organism: Argentina silus; assembly: GCF_951799395.1. Taxonomy (NCBI): domain Eukaryota; kingdom Metazoa; phylum Chordata; class Actinopteri; order Argentiniformes; family Argentinidae; genus Argentina; species Argentina silus. The sequence goes on from NC_139668.1 coordinate 6,825,899, forward strand.
CTGTTATTTGCCACACAATAGGAACTGACAGGTCTCCTCTGCAAGGGGAAATTAATAGAGACTCGCATAGTCTACGTGATTTTTCTCACACGATTGTCACTGGATTTCTATTCAGTGTATTTTAAAGCGCTTATTCTTCACTTTTATTTCATCCACCGTTCCCGTTTGGATTTACGAAGGGCGTGTTGGTGATCTGAGAAAACCCGGAGTTTTTTTTTCTCCTGCATTTTGATACATTAGAGGAATGACTGCAACTGGAAAAGGACTGCGAATCGCTTGAATGGAAAAAATGGAATACAAAGATCTTGAGAATAATTTTGAGAAGAAACTGACATTAACAGAGAAATGTAAGTTGTTGAAATATGCATAGGCTAAAACATATAGGCAGTATAAAGGGTGAACATAATTAAGTGTTCCTGCTAAATGGTCAATTATCTGCATTTTCAATATTTCAACATTGACAGCAGCAGGCTGGGATTAAAGGGCACTACGATGATCGAAGGCTCGGTCAATGTGTCGGTATTCACGGACGTGTTGACAAAATATGGTTGTCTGTGCATGTCACATTATTCTGTTCATGAACTACATTGGCTACGATAAGAAAACATATGCATTAATGCACCAAAGGTGACACATTCCAGTGACTGAATACGACTGTTCCTAACGGAAAGTCTAACACCAGACCGTTGTCCAAGACCGTTTTCATCAAAGCTGCGCCGCTGCGGTGAGGGGTTTTATCGGTATTTGGCGACCTGCAGTTCCAATTAAAGGACCAGAAAAGCTGCAGGTTCACGGTAACACGCTCTGACAGGGCTCCTACGTTACCCCTGACCAGAGGGGTTGGAAAAATACTGCAGCTAAAGTGTCCATTACCATGAAACTAATCCTGCACAGCACAGGGTTAAATGGCCCGCCACACCAGGCACAACAAACATGGCAATCAAATTAACCTGAGATTAGAAATCTGCTCTCAATGCCTCTACAGTAGTGTCTTGCTGTTGCTGTAAAATGCTATACCTCAAAATAGATGTCTACAAAGACCATACAACAATCAACCACATAAACAATGTCTTAACCTGCCCCAATAACCAAGGGTCAATGACCATGTATTCAGAAACCAGATTTTAACAGTGACAACTGCTATATGGGTTGTCATAATGCATCACAATGACAAGAGTTGTATTTGAAACTGATTTGAAGGCGTAAACAAAAAAACATCTGTAGGTAATCTATTGCACTCCCTCTCCGTCAGCCATGTCGGCCGTTGGCGTGGCACCGGCAACCCTCCCCCTCTACTCGATGAGGAAGGCAGTTGATGGAGGGAGAACTGCTGCAGCTCCTTATCGAGGATGTGAATGTGTGTGTGTGTGTGTGTGCGTGTGTGTGTGTGTGTGTGCGCGCGCGCGCGTGTGTGTGTGTGTGTGTGTGTGTGTTTTCTATGCCTCTTGCCTTGCCATCTTTGCCACACATAGTAAAGGAAGGAGAAGGTCAAGAGCAGCGGTGCATAGCATTGTACATCCGCCATGTGTGGGAGGACAGGTCAGCATTTATGGTCAGAGCTTGGGGATGTTGGCATACAGGAAAGCTTGCTTGCATCTTCATGGACCAGATGTCTTCATTTCCCCATCAGAATATACCTGCAGCTGGAATGTGGTTTAACCCTGGCAACCTAACAGATTAACTCTGGTTCTCTTTGGTTGTCGAATGGAATGATGTTATGATTGGAATGATGTTATATGTTGTGTTTGCTGTGGAATAGATTTTCTCTGCTTCTAGAATGGGAGACTGGCATACCATTGGGGGGCTGAGGAGAAAGAGAGAGGGGGGAGGGTCCTCTTTTGATGGTACCGAACTGGGCCTAGCAGCATCAGCTTGTGCAGTGATGATTGGTGTGACGTTATCAGGAATGTCAGAGCCTGAAAACAGCCGATCAAGTTAAATAAACAGACACATTCCTTCTCTCTGATTCTTCTGAAGACAGACTAGCCCTTGGAAAGGTTTGTTATGGTTCTGCAGACTCAGTCTCACACGCCTGGCCTGTCAGGGCTTTGAGAGAGGATCCTAATCCCAGATCACTGTAATTTATTCAGAAGGTGAATACGCTGGCGTAGCCCTGATGCATTTAGACTGACCCCCTCTGGCCCCCTGTCATCTTCCGTGTCCCCTCTAAACCACTGAGCCAGGGACACGACGCCATGATTATCAGACACTTAAGGGATGGAGCTCTTCTGCCTGGTTGTGTTATAAGCCTCAGGGAGGGTGGTACAGAGACAGAGACAAGCACAAGAGCCGTCTTGTAGAGCAACGTTAGTGTCTTTGGAGTTGATGGGGGCAGGCACGAGAACCAAGCCTCTCCAAGATCAGACATGTTCGGAGAAGCTTTGTTTGTCTCTCACAATAGGAAAGGCACTAGCTTCCGTAGCCAAGACAATTACCTTTTGTTTGATGCAGACAGAAAGTGTTTAAACTTGTGCGATATTGTATAATTTCAATCCTGAGTACTACCAGTAGTTCCGTGCAAGTATCTGAATGTGTGTTATATACAGCATACAGCGGGTCTGTACTGTATCAGTCAACATTTAAGCAGCCAAAAGTTGAACATGTCAAAACATGTTTTCCTCTTGAAAAATAAACATTACGTTCAACTGAGGTTGCAATAGACTCAAAGTGGAGATTTAGAACAGAGGCACGCATCTCTCTGTGGAAGTAATCATGGGACGTGGACTGACGTGGACTCCTCTGCTCTCCCTGTCTCACAGTCATACTGATGTAATGTTCCTGGCCCACATTCTAAATCATTGTTGGCCTGGAAATGTAGATTTTGGTCCCAAGATCCCTCCCCTCTACACAGACCGTTGATTTGACTCTTTCCCTCTCATTAAACCAGGGGAAAACAAATGACCTCTTTGCCATCTTTTGCAACGAATAAACATCAGAGTGTCGATTAGTACACATGACAAAAAACCCAGATTCTGGATAATATGATGAGATTATTTGCTGTGTTACACTGGGGCAGAATTAGAAGGGTGGATAGAGTGAGAAAGGAAGAGAGGAAACTCCCCTCTTAACCATTTCTCTGTCGTCAGAAATGTTGAAACTCTCACAGCTCCCCTGATGTGTCTCCTGTAGGGCCAGAGGGGACTGTGTGTTTGTACATGCAGGAGGGAGAGGAGCGGAGGGTAGAGGAGGGAACTTGCGATGGGTGTGGAAGGGAAGCGAAGGGGCTGGTTAGAATGTGAGGCATTCCTCCCCTTTGCCTGTAGCTGGAGAGAGCCATGGGGGAGGCAAAGCAGAGCCAGCGGGTGTGGAGGGTTGGGTAGGGGTGTTGTTGTGGTGTTAGCTGGGCCGGTGGGCGTATGAGGAGGGGAGAAGGAAGGAAGGAGGGAGGGAGGGAGGTGTCTGCAGTGGTTCACAGGCAGACAGGACAGACTGCTGCTAGCTTCTCCACGTCAGCAGCCTCACCACTAGGGCCTGGTCCAGATGGTATAAATCATGGCCATGACACTGACCTCCACACAGGAAGGGGAGGAAGTGTTCCATCCTGTAGTGTATAGAAACTTATCCAGAGACTGCTCATGCTTCCGTTCCCAACCCACATAGATAAGACACGTAAGGCATGGATGACTAATGAATTAGAATATTTCATTAGTCAGTGTAGCCCATTCAGGGGATTGTGAGTTAGCCTCATGTGTTTTGGATTTTCTCCCTCTCACATTTTTCATAGATTTTTATTGTGGCAAGACATTCTGTCAACTTCAGATTCTCATGGATTTCCATCTGACAGGAAAAGAGAAACAATGGAATTTTGTGAAGGAAATTGTCATATCGCTTCCATTCATGCACTCAAATACACACTTTTATGAATGACCAATATCTTACCTGCAAGAGGCATGTGTTTTGGATTATTTTGACATAATGTAAGATGTGTGTGTACTGTGTAGAAAGCTAGATCACAGATTTAGATTGAGTTAATTGAATGGTGCGTGTAATCTGGGGTAGCAGGCAAAAAGGGGGTCATAATTTGAATAATTAAGATGAAAAGACAATGAAAAACAAGACAATGCATTTGATCTACCCCTTGATTATCATGTTAATTTGCTTTTAAAGTTGGGTTACATTGACATTTTATGCAGATTCCTGACTAATTGCTTGTGCCATTAAAATACATTGTCACTAGCACTGCTACATTACATTTAATGTATCAGCATAGTTACTAAATCATATCAGAATTCAGCTTTGTCCTTTTGTGTATTTGACATCCCGTTTTGCTTCAAATAGAAACCTATTGAATTCAGTCTTTATCCTTTTCTACCTGGTTTGAGTATATGTATGTGGACCCAGAAAGGAAGCTGATTTATGGGGTTAACGCTATCAAGCATGTTGAATGTTGTTTGAGGATCTCTGACTAGGCTCATGAATCAGAGAAACTTTAATCTTCCTGTTATTTTTCTGCAGCACACACAGTTTTATACTTCCTTCAGGGCAGGGTTGTCTCGCCACTCAAGTTTAATTAGGCTATTTTGATGCAATTTAATCCATCTTATGTGTTAAGTACTTGGTTTCTTGCTGTGCATGCTGTCGGGTAGACATCTGCCCTCCCCTCTCATTACCATTGAATGATCTGTTATAAGCAGCCGCAGTGTTACATTGGTTTTCAGTAGTATTCCACTCTCTGAATATGAAAAAAAAAGAAGCAACTCTATACACGTATAACACATATAACACAAAGGTATGAGCGGTTTTATGCATGTTATTTATAGTTATAGAAGATATCTCTGTTATTCCTTCATACTGCTGTTTATTACATGATCGTAGAGCTTTACGTTGGTGTTTTGGGGAAGCGGTATCCCGCTGTGCCTGAACACTTCCTGTTGTCCTGGTCCTCTGTACCCATGTTGCATTGCAGTTTGTTGTTGTTCTTGTTTACAGTATATGTTTCTTTAGTCTCACTGTCACCAGCAGCTGCAGCCTGTGTGTGTGTGTGTGTGTGTGTGTGTGTGTGTGTGTGTGTGTGTGTGTATGTGTATGTATGTGCATGTGTGTGTGTCTGTGTTTGTGTGTCTGTGTGTGTGTGTGTGTGTGTGTGTGTGTGTGTGTGTGTCTGTGTGTGTGTCTGTGTTTGTGTGTATGTGTGTGTCTGTGTCTGTGTTTGTGTGTGTGTGTGAGTGTGTGTGTGAGCGCGTGTGCGAGTGCGTGTGTGAGTGTGTGTGTGAGTGCATGTGTGTTTGTAGGTATAAGAAGTGTGTATGAACGCCAGGGTTATTATCCACCCCTGAACTGTTATCTGTGGCTCCCTTAACAAGCCCCCCCCCCCCCCCCCCCCCAACACACACACACATACACACACACACTTCCCACACACACCACCTTGGTCACAGGACTGGGGCACTAATATTAGAGCACAGCTGAGGGTTGAGGTTTGGGACTAGCAGACTGCATGGCAGACAGACCCATTCCCCTCGGGCTAGACAGCGGACGGGGGAAGAGACATCGTTGGTCACTCTGGATAGTTATCTTGACCTATGACCTCCCCATAAAACAGATTGGATAGTCATGCAGGCACCCACACCCATCCACACTTAGCAGTGGAATCATTGTCTTTTGGTTGTGTACAATAACATCTAGACCAGTGGTTCCCAAACTTTTAACAGTCATGTACCCCCTGTCGGTTATTTTGTAGCCTAATTGATATTCTATGAACATTATCCCTTACATATTAGACATTGTGATAATATTATTCTGTTGGATAGGGTGCATATATTTATTTTTGGTACTGAGACTGCAGTCGGCTATTCAACAGGACTGTTTGGTAAAGGTAAATCACAGATTTATTGAGCTAACCCCCTAGATCGATCCACGTACCCCCGGCGGTATGCGTACCCCACTTTGACAATAATGGATCTAGACCATTTCTCTAATTTTGTGCCTCAACAGTATTTTATTTTGTGATTCACTATTACTGATCAATTACGAATCCATGAAACACTACTTATAATATATGCCATTTAGCATGGCCTTTTATCCAAAGCGAATTACAGTAAATTTGTAGTATGAGCCCATATATTGTTTTACCTTGCTAGCTCTACCAACTGAGCCACACAGGACCACACATAATACTTCCTAGTCAACAAATCAAAACACCCTTTTTTTCTCTCTAGAACTCTAGAAGTCACAGTCAGCAAGCAGCATCACAAATGAATGAAGCATGACGCAGACTTTCTCGGGTTTCTCCTACATGGTTTCCCGGTAGTCCATCAGTCAATCGATTACCTCCTCAGTCTCTCTAATGCGGTTGCACTGTTTCCTTTATTAACAAGATCGAGGCGTAACTGACTGGGCTGGGCTAGTGTCTAACAGTTAGCTGCCTCTCAGGTTCCAGGCTCTTTCCTGTCACGTCTTCTCCCTGGCAGCCTTCCGGGAGAGGGTCACCTCCGGTCTGTGTTCCAGGAACACAGTCACAGCCTTGCACGGCCTTGGCCTCCTGGAGAGATGTGTTAGATCTGGTGATCAGGTCTGCAGTGAATCATATGGGTTTGTTGACTTGACCGCTGTCTCACCTTCTCTTGCAGGCATGTGCTTCTATTCATCATGATTCATAACCAACAACAGCCTTTTGTAAAAGTCAGCGCTGTTAAACACAACGTGGGGTTTAACTGTGGTTGAAGTTAGCTGGGTTTCTCCTTGACTTGACGGAAAGTCTATTCTCAAGTAGGGGACACTAAATGAATTTGTTTAAGTAGGCTAATGCTAATGAGTTGAGTCGCTGATTGGAATGTTGCCTCAGCTTCACGGAGTGGTCAGTTTTGAAATCTTGAAAGAATTCCTTGGCTATATTTGGTCAAATAGGCTTTCTTTTTTGGCACAATAGACAGAACACTCGGATGAAGTACTGAACCATTCACTTCACTTCAAACTTCAGTCAACTCTGTGTGAGAAGACAGTCGTGTTTCAGCATTGAGACTAACATGCCATGTTGGCCCTGCTGCTGCTTCACTTGATACCATCAAATATGTCCTATCACCCTTCACCACCCTCAGCCAAGTCCACGTCACTCAGCCCGGTCAGCTAGCTACCAGTTTGCCCTACTTACAGTAATGAGTCCAAAAACAAGACAGCGTGAGTGGGTTACACAAGGTAGCCATGGCTGTGGTCGCCACTACTGTATACAGCAGGGCAGCTATTGACTGTGTTCATGAGCTTTATGTTCTGATCTGCAGTGATGTGGGCTGTTGTACTTGCCATATCTTTGAAGTGGCTGTGATACTATACTACAATACTATACTATAGCCTACTATGTTTGGTGTATGGAGAAAACGCATAAACACATGCCACACATGTGTGTGTGTGTGTGTGTGTGTGTGTCTGTGTATGTGTAAGGAGTGTGCATGAATGCCAGATTTATCCACCCACGGACTGTTAACTGTGGTTCCTTTAACAAGCCGACCACCCCCCACCCCCACCACACACACACCCACACACACACACACACACACACACACA